>NC_056745.1:71095957-71143457 GCF_019279795.1 Protopterus annectens
TATATCTACACTCTGTACACAATCACTAGGTGGTCAAGACTTCAGTTGACAGTGACACAATGGGATGTAACCGTTACATAACAAGGCATAACTGACACCATCACAAGCACACTGACAAACAGAACAGTCTGTATGGCAGGAGGCAGTAGGCCTGCATTAACCCTATTAATGTAATGAATTTAAATATCGATGAATTGCATGGTAATGTACATCCAGATACCTTAAGGCAGCTCACCCCTGATACCCCCACATTTTGTAACAACCTAGGTTATTTATGGTGCATCCCCCCCTAGACTCAATAATACAGGGCCATATACCAGTGTTACATACACTGGCCTCTGGAGTGCATATGGGCACATATGTATTGTGTAGGTGAAGTCCACACATATATGGCCCCAGCCCCACCATATGTGTGGGGGATACAACAGCAGTGGACTGATGGCAGGAATGGCAGCATGACATACTCACAGCCCACTACAGAACAACCCCTAACAGCATGTCATATGTGCAAAGCTTCGTATGTAGGTGGAGGACAGAGGCTGGAACACAGGCCCATATGTGGAAAACTGTTGTCATACACTAAGCATAATGCTGGTGTCACAGGATAGTCTGCAACATAATCTTAGGCAGGGATTTGAGGTTAGAAACATAAATGGACGTAGCCATGTACTGATAGCACTCAACACACACACACTAACAGTGAAATATCTGACACAGGACCAGTGTGGTGGACAGACATTACATGATAGGCACACCTGTGACCATCAAGAGGATAGGCACGCAGTTTGCAGACAGACTGCATTGTAAGGTAAAGTAGTATGTTCACACAAACCCTGTAACACCAGTACTAAAAGCATAACACGACTCTACTCACACTCTGTCTGTAGTTCTGGAACCTCCTACAAATAATGCTTTTAAAATGTGCACCATTGGCTACTGACAGGCATCCTAAGGACATCATAGTACAGTACCGCTGCTAGCACGTAATGCTCCTGTGGACTACAGCAGAGATATTGGCTAATATATGTGGACATTCTGACACACTCTGGACAGTCCAGAGGTGTACACAGAACCTCTTAGTGCAAGACATGTGGACCAAGCTTGACAATGTGGATGTTAACAGCCATGTACATGGGTATAACATGTAAGAACTGGTATACATTTGACCCCATAGGTTATGCATTCACATAACCCTATCTGTCCTGACACATAATAACCACTGGTACAGAGGTGCCATGGCCCCATACTACCTACTAGATATTGACATACATCTGTACAGCATCCCACTGCTCTGTATGACATACATGACTGTTATGGTGGCTCAGCAGCATTACATCTGGCAAGTATCTGGACATGATACCTCACTGGGTAAGTACACTAAGCTGCTAGGCATGTAACAATGCACTGTGCAGGCTACAGGCAGACTGGCTCAACACTGGCCTACATTTCCTATGGGGGAATGCATATGTACTTGCATATATAGCAGACTCTACAGGCATGTCACAGCACAGAGTACAATACATCAGTGTGAAAGTGCATAACCACAACCAATGTGACCACAGCCACAGCCACGTATGGTAAGCTAGCATTATATTACTGTATATGGACTATTTGTTCAACACAATCCTCATATGTGCCACTCACACACTAACCCTACATATACTGGGATGCTACACAGTGTGGTCCGATGCCTGTTTGTGGTATGGGACATGTGTGTGTATGGCCCTACAGACATCTAAGCCGATAGGGTAACACACTGTAGAGCAGCATGTAACATCAGATAGAATGGGACTAAGAACAATGACATCTACCACAGTCTATATACAGGCCAAAGTACATATTATCAATACACATACTATTAACATTCACCTTACATACACAGACCTTAGTACTGTACACACAACCACAGAATGTCCAGGTGATGTCATCAGATATAACCCCTACTATACATAACATGTGTAGCAGTCTGATATCTCACTGGCTTGTTATCAGTTATGATGTCACTAACTATGGTGTACAGCACATATGCACCTCTTACTGCATGACATATGTACAAAGGTTGACAGAGTTGTGACGGGAGGCACATACACAGGGCCAATATTGACATGTTGCTGTGATAACCTCATACATTTACTGTTGTAATAAGGTTTGTTGCAACATATGTCCTATGATGGATATGAAGTCAGTAACTCTCATGGCTGTCACCATCTACAGACTGCAATCCTCACACTACCTTCTGCAGTCCACAGATAGGTGCTTTGTGGGCAACACATGAAACAAAATGCACCACACACTGTCCAGTCTGCAGATGACCCTACAGATGGGGTTCCCTCATAAACATAGCACTGACATGGCAGTTATTAAAACATGTAGGACAGCCATATCCACATACACCCTGTTAAACCAACATTAGTCCAAATGCAGTATAGCAGCACTTGCAGACTGTAGTCAAGTCAGGTCAGGCACATCCCCCTCCTGTGTGTTGCCCTGTTTCCACATTGTATGTTGTTAGAGGTAAATCCCCAATCCATTTGAGATGCTGTTTGCCAAACAACAGAACGAGTTCCAGCTCACAGTGAATGAAAAGGCCCAACACCAACATGATGTTCCTAGATATTGGAGTGAGTTTCCATGCAAATGGCAATGGGAATGTTACCACAGTTGTTCCACATGCAATCAGCTAGAGGAGGGCTGCAATTCATGCAGAGGCCATCATTTGATCATGAGCATCACTTGCAATACACATGCTGCTGCCTAAGCAAAGCAGGTGTCGATATCCACATCCACCAGAGAGGGAGTGAGAAAGACAGACAGAGGCAAAGTAAAGTCAGAGAGGGGTGGGAGAGTAAAACTTAAGCATGTTTGTGTCACACTTACCAGCACAGTGTTTCAAACCCCTGATGACTATGTAGTGCTATCACATTTCTATGCAGTTATTGGGTGCATAAAACCACTTGTCAGCAGAAAAGCGAAACAGCAAACCACGAACAAAAAAAATAAAAGAATTAATTTATTTAAAGCGCTTTTCGTTGCCCCAATAAAGCAACTTCTTCAGAAAACCAGTTAATGGGTGCACCACATAGGTTACATGTTGAGGAGCACTCAAAATGTATATGTGATGGTGAGTGGCATCTGCAACAGGGATATGATAGCTGTATGGTAGGTGTAGTACACGTGCCTGTCTGCACGAACAGGTGCCAGTATCAACACAGCCACACTCTCACAGGGACGCACACACACTGACACACATGGCAGGGCCAGGAATACAACTCATCACTAGTAAGATTGCCACAACACATTACTGTGCAGGTATCACATGCACCACAGGGGTCATACAGAGGTTATATGTGCAAAGGGTATGTGGAGGTGTCTAACATTGGACAGCATGCTTCAGTATGCCAGTGGGGGTTGTAGTGAGTGTGAATGTGATCATACGCATCATACAACACACACACACACACACACACACACACACACACACACACACACACACACACACACACACACACAGTGCCAGTACTGACATGCATGGGTGCATTGCTTCACGGGTGTATAGTGGTCAACAGTGCCAGATAGCTATACAAGGCTAGGTGATGGGTATACCTTGGCATCAGCCCACATGACAATGGTCTGCATTGTGGCTGAGGGGTGTAGTTTCTGGATTTGCCCACACAGGTGGTTATTGTATTCACCATCCAGTCACCTGGGTGACTATTGTGTTTAGCCAATGCTGTGCACTGATTGTCATGTATGTGTTCCTTAGTCCATGACATGGACGGTGTCTGGGATGTGCACACCTCCTACATGCATGTACAGTGACATGTGGAACTGTATCTGGGGTGTCTGGCCCATGTTGAGTGCACAGATTATCATCAGATGTGCCAGTCCCGGTCTCATGTGGTGGGAACTGGTAATGGACAGCAGGTTTACCCTGAGTCTACATTGATAGCATGATACCAGCATTCCCTGGTGTCAGTGGCATCTGTCAATACAGGGCATGTTTTCAGGCATGGTATGTCCTTTTTGGGTCACATTTGATGGTACCACAGGTGTTGCAGGTGTCCAGTGCAGAACATGGGGAAGGTGCACTGTCAGCATGTACGTGCCTATTGGGCAGATGGAGAAGGTGCGATGCCCTTTGTAGCCCACTGCGATCACACCATGGTTACTATCAATCGGTAATATGCAGGGTACTACCATATAGCGGCTTTTGCCTAGGCAAGTGTGTGTGTGTATGAGACATGGGTTGAGAGTGTTCTCTGGGTAATACTACGGTTGCTAACGTTGTTTTGCCTGGCCTTGATGTCACATGTAGGGGTATGGAGTTGCATCCTAGCCTCTCGGCTAATTCACATCTGTTATCCCTGTACGGTGGACATTATGATATATACTAGGGCCACCATATAAGAAATTTACAAAACCCGCTCTATATTGAGCCCAATTGTTACACACACACACACACGCACACACACGCACACACACACACACACACACGCACACACACACACACACACACACACACACACACACACACACACACACACACACACACACACACACACACACACACACACACACACACACTCACACACACTCACACACACTCACACACACACACTCACACACACACACAGTTAACAAACCAAGTGAAAAAAAACAAGACTCCGTAAACACCAAAATTGTTGAAAGGAGGTAGGCAGCCAGCAGTAACTGCTTGCTGCCTACCTCCTTTCGACAATTTTGGTGTTTACACACACACAGTTGCCATGTCTGAGATAAGACCTCCTACCTAACTAGTTTCTCACACTACAGCACGCCATAGAGATTACTGGGCTACAACTTTCCCAAAGGTGTATTTCAAGGTGGATGACATTGGCAGCCTTGCTAAAGTAGGGCATATGAATTGTAGGGAGTGTGACTAGCCTAAAAAGCATTGCTCTCTACACAGACAGAGACAGACACACACACAGTTGCCATGTCTGGGATTAGAACTCCTACCTAACTAGTTTCTCACACTACAGCAGTATGCAGTTACAGGACGCACCACAGAGTTGACTGGGCTACAACTTTCCCAAAGGTATATTTCAAATTGGATGACCTCAGCAGTCTTGTCACAGTAGGGCTTTATGGAGGGCAATGTGTGTGCATGGGCCATAACCCATACATCTAGAGGTTGACACACCACATGCGGGCACACGGATGGTTATATTTCACAGGTATGTGTATACAGCTGAGAGATGACTACTTCCCTGCACAGTCATGTTGCACAGCTAGCACTTGCACCACATAGTCTGTAATGCTGACAGATACTGGTGGCTAGTATATACAGTGAGTGACATCTGAACCTCATGTGTTTGCAGCCATTTGGCTGTGTGCTGGGTAGGACAGGCCTCATAATGGATGGCTCCTTGTCACAGTCACTCTCTTCCACACATCTATGTATGTCTACGTTTGGCTTATTATAGTGTGTTGTCCTTGGATATATGTCTGTATTCCTATCCACTGTGTGTGCAAAGCATGAGTGGTGCATACCAAGGAGTGTCTGCACTAACATCTGCAACTGCCAAATATGTCTGGTCCACTGTTGTTTGCAGACATGGGCTTCAGTTGTTTAAATGTGTGAGCATGCCCAGTATGACCTTTCAGTATGCTGTTGTCTGATATTGCCTTCATTTCTCTAAGTGTGTGAGCATGGCCTTCTGTATTGCATGTGTGGATTTATTTCAGTTAGTTTGTACTCCAGTGCAGACCTTTGTGTTGTACACCTACAAGTAGCAAACTGTTTCTGCAGGGTATCCCGTCAGTCATTTGGCAATATGGGGACAAAGTGTGCAGGGGATAGTGTGTACTGTAGGTGATTGTGTCTGTGCTGCTTCAGCTACATCATACTGCTGTTAGCAGAGATATTCAGACATGCGTACTGTTATACACTGTGATGTTTTCTGTCCTCATGTACTGTCAGGTGGACATTCCTGCTCACAGTGATGTATTGGGGAACAAGGGTGACTGCAGCTGTGTGTTGTATTGTGGGCAGATGCCTACATATTCATGGTAGGTTATGGCATCCTGGTGGGGGAGCTGCAGATGTCACTCACACTACAGCACTTGCAGCTGGGTCTGTGTATCTGGTTCAGCACTTTGGTACAGTGCTGGCAGAGGATCCCATAATTGTACATCCATCAACATGACAGTATAGCTTTATATTGCTATGGCAATACCTCACAGCTGTACAGATTCACACAGGTTACCCAGAGGAAGGGGCCATGAGTCAGGACATTACCCCTATTGTGGTGTTTGGGGAGGTATGTAGCCACCCATTTATGTGTTTACAGCCAGGGATAGTGTGTGCATACAGCTTTGTGTCAGACCTTGCACATTCCATGCTGCCCACGCTCCCAGCCCCCCTCAGTTATTATATCCTCTTCCTTACATTATGCATACGTTCTCTGATACTTTCCCTATGCTTATAACCCCATCACACCTGTGTGTTGGTGTTGGTCCACAGTTCATGCAGTGGGACATGGTGCACATGTTACTGTGGTTTATCCACATGGCCTTGCATATGGGTTCTGTGAACTGTGTTGTGTTGCTATTTGGGTGTCCATGACATAACATGCATTGGCAGTATGTGTGAGACACAGGCCCTTGGCAAAGGCCTGTGGGCCATTAGATTTTGATGCGGGCCAGATGTGGCGGGCCGTTGCATTCTGTCAGTCCTACAGTCTCAGACCGCCATACAGTATATTCCCCTGGGGTGACAGGGTAGGTGTGATAGGTGTTCATGCCAATACCTTCTATCAATCTTGATCAGGTGGTGTGGATGCTGGCAGGGTGATACCTACAGCTAGCGACATACCTGCATGGGACACCTGCACTGCATGCTGCATTCTATCGCTATTGCCATATATAGGTGGGGTCATAATGTACCCATTCCCCAAAGCAGGGGTACAACCAGAGAGGTACCTGTGAGTGGTGTTTGCATGAGCTGGGTGCATGTGTGCTACAGACACTACTTGCATCTGACACACAGATATGCATTGGGCATTCCAGTTATGCTTGCATGTTCAGGTACATCAGTTGGTTCCCAATATATCAGTCCTACCTCCTTCATGATCTGTGAGTGTTTGGGCAGACAACACCGGTATCTCCTACTACAGGACCAGATAATGTGATGCATACCTGTATGTACTTTTCCAAGGTGTGTCCATTTCACAGTGACACAATATATACTGTATGTCTGGGGTACTTTCCCCTGTGTACTGCTTGTATATCTAGCCGAACAGCCATGCAATGTCAGTCTTTCAGATGGTGACACATATTACCACCATACATTTACGATAGCTTACTGCTAGCTTGTGTTATATTGGTGGGTATTGTGTTTGGCAATGCTGTTGTAAGGACTTGTTCCTGTCATCAGCAGTAGTGGGCAATGGCCACCAGGTCTTATGTAAACATGCATACATACCGACCACTCTCACACAATATAAAACACACACCGACCTAACACACACATATCTGCATATTGTACAGATGCTACAACCTATCCTGCTACCCTGGCCACCTCTGTGCATCTGTGCTCCACTGATACTATACCTGCACATACATGTTACTACATTTCTACATAGTGTTGTGGGGGGGCACACCTGACTGTTATTACATTTCTATGCTGGATTATGGGAGAGGGCACACCTGGCTGTTTCTACATGTCTACATAGGAGTGGGGGGCACACCGGACTGTTACTACATTTTTACATAGGATTGTGGGGGGGGGGCGACACCTGACTGCTTCTACATTTCTACACAGGATTGGGGGGCACACCTGACTGTTACTACATTTCTAGACAGGATTGGGGGGGACACACCTGACTGTTTCTACATTTCTACACATGACTGGTGGGGACACTTGACACTTGTACACATTTGCTATAACTGTACCGGTATGTCAGGTACTCCATTTCATTCTGTATTCTAGCCTATCATGCTGACTAGAGGCATATCAGTGTACTACAGGTCTTAGCTTTGGTTGACCTACATATTAGTGTCAGACTTCCTACCCTTCTAAACTAACATCCCACTGCCTGACCTGCTGTAGTCTGTCTGTGTAGGCCTGGGGGGTGGTTAACCACAGGCATCATTCAGAGGCTATAGCACAGCCTCTGTTTGTGTTTATCTACACCTGTCCTGCTGGCTGAGACTGTTGTTGGGTATGTGAACCTACCTGACTGGAATGAGTGAATCATATGGACACACATGTGTCCCAGCACATTTCCTGCAGTGGGTTTTGTCACCCTGTGTAGTACTTGCTACTATGGTGACTCCAGTATTTGTTACAGATGTCATGGTACCACTATGGGTGTCTACTATCTGCTGGCATACTATTCAGCCACCCAATTCCCTTGCATGCTCACATCCATACCATAGATACAGATAACAACACATTCTACTCCATTTGACAATTGGTGGGTTGATTGACTTACCTTGTGGGTGTTCCAGTAATGAAGATGGTGCTGCAGGGCTGGCTATGTTGGATGCACATAGTGCACTCCCTATACATGGTTTAGCATAGGTTGTGTCATGTTTGGTATCCCTTTTACTGTATGTGAGAGTCAGAGTGAGGTGTTATTCCTCGGGTCCCTCCTGTGTCAGTGTATGTGCTATGCGTTGCCTCTTTGCCAAGGCCAGGGCATACTGGGCATTCCTCCTTCTGCCTACTGGGGCAGGTTCAGGTTGTTCCTCCTCCTAGTCACTCTGTGCCTGTGCAGGCCTTGGCATTGGTGGGGGGCTGTGTGGGCCTGCCCCATGCTGTTCCTGCTGCAGCTGTTTCCGCAGGATAATTTGGATACATAGGTTCATAGGTAGGCACTAGGCTATCTGCCCAAACGTATTTATAAGCCTAGCCAGAATGTGTTGGCTTTTGCCGCCCCCTTAGATTAGTTCTTTGTGCCTCTGTCCAGCAGAGCCACTGAAGTGATCCCCGGGGTAAACTTTCTGTTTCCCATCCAATTGTCAAGGTTTCTCTTAAAGAGTGTTAGCGAGGAGCTCTGCCTAATGTAGATTGGAATCTTCTTCCAAAGCATGGGAAGTCTCTGGGACAGGAATCTATCTCTCCAGCATGTCCTATTTATTGTTGTGGTGAGGTTTAGATCCCTAGAGTGTGTGGCTCGAGGGGATATGGTTTTCTTTAGGTGGAGCATGTCCATCAATTCTGGGTTGGACATGGCCTTGTATGTCAGGCAGAGATCACCTCTAAGTAGGCAGTATGCAACCGAGTACAGCTGGAGTTTCTTCAGTCGAGCTGCATAGGGCATCTGTTTGTGGCCAGTGATCCTCTTGGTGAGGTACTTCTGTGGTCTTTCCAGCTGTTACAGGTGTCTTGTAAGGTACACCCCAAATGGGGCATTGTACTCTATGATGGGTCTGATGAGTGATGAGTAGAGGGGCACAATGACCTCTTTTAATCTGGATGCGAAGCCTTTTGTGATTAGGTGGGCCACATAGAAGGATTTCTAACCACTTTGGCAATGTGATTATCAAAGGAGAGATTACTATCTACTTGTGTCCCCAGATCCCTTATTACGTCTTCCGTATTTAGGAGACTACCACCTATGTGGTAGTTTGTGAGTACTTTGTTTTTTCCAAAGTGGCACTTTTTGGCATTTAGCTTGAGGCCATGATTTGACACCAGTTATCCGTCTCAGTGAGACTGTTTTGGAGGATGTCTGTGTCAGCCGGAGAGTCAATTATAGCCCCTAGTTTGCAGTTGTCTGCGAACTTGGTCAGCCATAGTCTTCCTGTGCTTGCCTTTACCTCTGAGAAGTATATGCCGAACAGGAGGGGTCTTAGGGCAGAGCCCTGGGGAACACCACTTGTAACCGGTTTAGAGTCAGATCTAGCTCCTGCAACTTTTACCATGTGGGTTCTGTCTATGAGCCAGTTGGCAACCCATCTTGTGACGTAGGGGTTTATGTTCAGGTTGGTGAGCTTGTCTATAATACCATAATGGGGAATGGTGTCGAAGGCCTTTGCGAGGTCTAGGTAGGCTGTGTGCACCACCTTAACCTTGTCTATAGCCTTGGTAACTGTCTCAAAGAAGTCCACCAGGTTTTGGAGGCACCATCTGCCCTTAACAAAGCCGAATTGGGTAGGGTCCAGTGTTTGAAGGTTCCCAATATCTCTGTTAATGAGTTCCATGATGATGCACTCCATAGCCTTGCAGACCAAGCTAGTCAGGCTTAAAGGGTGATAGTTCCTGGGGTCTGTTGTGGTTGCTCCACCTTTGTGGAACGGAATAACCGTTGCTGTGCACCACTCTATGGGTATGTAGCCTGTAGTGAGGCTGAGTTTGAGCAGTGTGTTTAGGTGAGGGGTTAGTTCGTCTTTGAGCTCATGTAGGACGCAGTCTGGGACACCGTCTGGTCCCATTGATGCTGTGTTTATGGCTTTGGAGTGGGCTGTTTCAATGTGAGTGTCTGTGACTTCAGGGGCTGTACATTCTTCTGGTATGGTTATGGGCCCTTTTGGGGGTGAAGTTTGCAATGAGCCTGTCTGCCAGGATGTTGGCGATATTGGTCGGTTCAGTGTATTTTGTGCCATTCTGCACTAACTCCGAGCAGATCTGAGCATTGCCACTTAGATTCTTGACATAGCTAAAGAATGCCTTGTGGTTATCTTTGGAGTCTTTGGCAATTTTTCTTTTGAAGCTCGCCTTGGATAATTTTTTGAAGGATCGTAGTTTCTTGCTGATACTGATCAGGGATGTCTTCCCTTCTTGGGATTTTACTCTTTTCTGTACTAGTTTCCTCCTTCTATTTTATAATTTGTTTATGGCAGGGGTCCACCAGACTGGTTTCTTTTTCTTGGAGGAGTGAGTCTTGGTTTTGCTTGGGATAGCACGATCCATGCATTCTTGTGGGTGCCCATAGAATGCATTAGTAAAGGATTTTGCAGCTTGGACAGCATTATCCTTTAGCATGGGGGCTTTGAAACTTTCCACCTTGGTCTTAAGTAACGTTAAGTTTGCTTTTGAAAAGTTTTTCATGGTGGTTTCCTTGTCCAGTGGTGGGGGTGGAATGTGGATATCCAAAGTGATTTGTTTATGGTCAGATCTAACCAGTGAGAGGTTGACATCTGCTGTGGAACATCGGTCACCCATGTTGGTGATGACCAGGTCCAATATGTTGTCACCTCTGGTGGGAGTGTTGACCAGTTGATCCAGGGCATTTGACTTTATAAATTCTAGGAAATGTTGGGCAAGGGAGTTAGTACTTGAGTAGTTCTCCAAGTTAATGTTTGGGTAATTGAAATCCCCCAATGTTAGGGTGTTTGGTAGGACCTTTATGTTTCCCAGTGTTTCCAGAAATGTGGAATGGGGGTCCTGGGACATGGTGGGTGATCTTTAGCAAGCTACAATTTGAATTGCAGTTTTGCCCATTGTTAGTTGCACGTGGATGATCTCTGAAGCATCATGCTGTGCCACTAACCTGGAGGTGTGGGTATCCTTGATGAATATGGATACGCCCCCACCTTTTGTATTTTGTTCGGGGTTCTGTGGCCGAAATGTATGGTATGAGTTGTAGCCTGGTAGTGCTGGGGTGCTCTCTGGAGCCTTAAACCAGGTTTCTGTTACTGCACATATATCGATTTTCTCTATATTGAGGCGTGCCTTGAGTGCATGCATTTTGAGGTTTAGACTTCTGGCATTGAGTAGCATTACCCTCTGTTTTTTGTTACTTGTGCTATTTATGGCGGTGGGTTTGTCTTTTGAGCCTTGCCTAAAAAAGGCACTATGGGGGTGGCAAGAGCCTTGGCCAGTATTTGAAAGCCTAAGGGTGACAAGTGCAAGCCATCTCTAGTGAAGCAGCGTGGCTTGTCGAGCATGTCATCCCAGGTGGACAGACACTGGATCCCCTTTGAATGACACCAGAAACTTAGCCAATTGTTAAAATTGATAATTTCTTTCTTCATACCATGGTATCATTCTTGGTGAGGGCAGGATGCTACTCAGGGTCAGGGTCATACTGGCCTGGGCTACGTGATCAGAGAGCTCTTCCATGTCTCTTTTCATGTAGTCCAGGGAGGTACGGCTCAGGTCATTCACACCAACATGGACAATGACAGAGTCATATTTGTACTTGTTCTGGAGTGACCTGAGTGCTTGTGTTATGTGGCGGATCCTGGCACCCGACAGGCAGCTAACAGTAACCTTCTCCTTATTCAGCCTAGTGAGTGGGATGTCAGTGTGCCTGACTATAGAGTCAGCTATTACTAGTATGTTGGGTATGTTATTTTGCCTTAAAGCCTGTGATTGCATGGCACACTGGTTTTTTGAAATATGTGTTTCATGGTTTGTGTTTGGTGGATGGAGGTTGCTTGGATGTCTGCTATGGAGGTCTCTGTTGCTTTTGCAGATTTTTATTTAGAGCCTCCGAGTATGCTTTTGTGTATTCATGTGTGTTTTTTGCTGGTGCTGGTTTTATTTATTTATTTATTTATATTTGTTGACCGGGAGTGTCTGACTGGACGTAGATCCATTTTCAGCGGAGGCCCGGGGAGAAAAGCTGC
Organism: Protopterus annectens; assembly: GCF_019279795.1. Classification (NCBI taxonomy): domain Eukaryota; kingdom Metazoa; phylum Chordata; order Ceratodontiformes; family Protopteridae; genus Protopterus; species Protopterus annectens. The sequence goes on from NC_056745.1 coordinate 71,108,519, forward strand.
ACAGTTAAAATAAACAGACAGTAGTTACATTGGATTACATAGCGATTAACAATTTACATAGCAATTACTTACAACATATTTACAGATGAAGAACATAGTACATCAGTAGACAACTAGAATCTTTATCTGTGAAGTACATAACAGGCATTAACAAATGTTAAAATAAGAAGTTCCTGCTGTATAAGTACTAGGCTTATGAGCATCTGAGCTTGCTATAATCAAGGTAGTTAGTGGAGTGGAAAGAAAGGTAGTGGTTGGATGGGGTGGGTGATATTAGAGTGGGAGTTGCAAGGGCATAGCCAGCATGTTTTTAGGTGCCCTTTTAGTAAAGTTCTGAAGTGGGTGCATGATGGTACGGAGGTAATTGTGGGTGGGAGGGAGTTCCATAATTTGGCTATGGTGCAAGCAAATAGTGCTTCACCAGCAGTTATTGGCTTCAGTGATCTGCAAGCGATTTTTGTTGCTGGATCTTAGTGGTCTGGTGGTGCGATAGGGTTGGAGTAGATTCTGGAGGGATGGGACATTTAGTGGATGGTTTACTAGTTTGTGGGTGAGTGAGAGTTGATACCATTGAAGGAGGTGAGGGAGTTCAAGCCAGCCCATTTCAGCAAGTGAGAGACAGTGGTGACTACGGTGGTTTAATGGATCTATGTGAGACTGGTGGTGTGATCCAGTCTTGGGCTGAGAGAGCTTAGCCTCCAGTTTTCTGTATAATTGCATCTTTCGCATGTATTAGTGTTTGGTGGTAGAAGGAGAGGGTTGTCTGTGTAGATGAGGCAGTTGTAACATTGCCTCAAAATGCCCAGATTCAACACTTGGACTAGAGAGTACACCTGATGCTGCCCTTTGGACATGTCTTGACAGGTACAGTGAACTGTTTTACTGAATGGCTGGTACGGTCAAATAGAGAGCCTTGTCCTTCTGTACAGTATAGTTGGGGTCTAGTGCTAGGGTTTACAAGTGCTTGCTATGAGTTTTGAGCAAGTGCTGGGCTGAGAAATGAATGGCTTGAGTGCTTAAGTTGAAAGTTTGTCTAGTTCCAAGGGAGGATGAGACTTTGTGGAGCTAGGAATAGTTATAACCTAGCTAAACAGCGCTGCCCGGTGTGCAAAACCAGGCAAATGCGGTTTTTATAGCAGGGAAATGAAATAGATAGAAATTAGCCCAAAATGGCCAATAAACTACTAACTTCTGGGCTGAAACAACTCCTCCAAGGACAAATAGGCTTCTCAAAGCTCCCCTCTCTCACAGGTGAACAGAGAAACTTCCTTCTATCCAAGTAAGGTATGGGAAAACACAGAGATTTGTAACACAGCCCTAAAAATCACCACTAACCTGAAAACTGGACTATACTAGCTTAGAACGGCAGAGAACAAGTATTTTTTTTTTTTTTTTTCAGAAAATAAAGCAGATACAATCAAAAAAACACATTAAATGCACAGAAAAGGATACTTATTGTTATATATCTCAGATCTGAGTTGTAGTCAATGCCCCTAGTAGTAAAGTAGGAAGGAACACAAACAGAGTAAAAGCAGATGAATAAAGTGCATTTTTTTTATATATATAAAACAATAGAACATGAACAAACTGATTTAAACAAGTTACCCAATTAACCAGAAAAAAAGCTCAGAACTGAGCCTTGTTCCAGCAGTCTTCAATCAGACAAGGTCTAACTGCATACTCCTGCCACTAGGGTGCAGGGGAACCTTCTCCAAAAAAAGATGGCCTGGATCAGTGTTCAAGTTATACAAACAAAGCTAGATTCAGCAGGTCTGAATCTGGTCTATGCTACAGCAACAAGGCGCACCAATTTCAGAAAAAAACAGTTCAAATAAGCAGACACAATAAGCCTATGACCAGAAATTCCCAGCTCAGAAGGGCAGAATCCAGCCTCTCCTCCCACAAAAGTGCAGACCACAAACCTTCTTAATGTAGAATAACTGGCCTGAAGCCCAAGTGCTTAAACCAGGACTAATACACTTTTAGAATAGCAGACACTGAGCCTTCAATCAACAATTCTCAGCTTAGGAGGATGTAAGCTACCTGTCCTGCCACAACAGTGCAGACCACAAACCTTCTTAATGTAAAACAACCAGTATGAAGCCCAAGTGCTTAAACCAAAAGATTTAGAATAACAGTCACAATTTAATCAGGCTACTACCAAGCAGTAATAAATGCAGCAGAATAAATAAAATTGAGTACTTTTAAGAAGAGGCAAAAGCAAAATAAAGTAGGAGGAAACACAACTACAGTAAAAGCAGATGAATAAAGTGCACTTTATTATTATTAATTTTTTTGTTAGTAAAGTGCAAGCAGAGAGGAAGGAAGAACCTAAGTGGGTTGGCCTTCTCAAATCTTCTCTCTGTATTAAGTAGAGTTGAACACTAGACTCAGGATATGATCTCACTGTACTCGGTTAAGTGAGCAAATGAGATGGACCCAGGAGGACTGTTCAAATACAGACTTACAGGAGGGGCGGGCAATTCCAGAGCCACCAACACTAACATTAAGACAAGAACAGGGAGGGTGGCTGGTGAACTAACTGCAGAGAGACACACAGCACACTATTCAGTGAAAACAATTTGGTAACAGAAAAAATGAAATACAGTACTTTTAAAACTGCAAGTTTGTACTTAACAGAAGACTAAAATACAATACTGCAAGTTTGCACTTAACTTCAGCTTCTAATGCAGGTGATTGTAGCAAACCAAGTCTCTCAGAAGTTGAGCATAAAATGAATTCTCAAACTTTGTGGCTAGCAGTTAAAGTACAGAGGAAGCCCTCTAGGCTAACAGTTAAATATCAGATAATAAAGAAGTGAGACCACCACCACCTTTTATAGCAGAGAGACACACAGCACACTATTCAGTGAAAAAAATTAGGTAACAGAAAAAATGAAATACAGTGCTGGTGAGTACTGCAAGGCTCCACTGGATGTGTCCAGGCACCGGAACCGTGACTTGAGCATCCCAAACACATGCTCTATTACAATTCTGGTCTGTGCATGTGCCTCATTATGTAGTTCTTGTTCGGGTGTGTGTGCATTTCTGATGGGTGTCATCACCCATGGCTCTAGTGTGTATCCAGCATCCCCCACTAGGTGACTGTAAGGGATGTCCCCAGTGGCAAATCTGTGGTACAGCTGCATCAGATGCCAGATGTGGGAATCGTGATAGCTTCCAGGGCAACCAGCACACACATTCATTATTATGCCCTGGTAATCACACATGACCTGGCAGTTGATGGAGGTGAAGCCCTTGTGGTTGATGTAGACCCTACCCCGCTCACCGGGTGGTGCTTTGATGCATATGTGCATGCAGTCTATAGCACCTACTACCTCAGGGTATTCTGCTATTTGGTGGAACAGTTGCATATTGCTGGCCAATGCCTCACAGGTGTTGGGGAAATATATGTGCTCACTGGCATGTGCTGACATGGAATCCAGGAACTGGTGGAGTACCCTGGATGCTAATACCTGTGAGATCCCCATCATATCATATCCCCATCATATCTGCAGTTGGCCTTTGGAAGGTACCTGTAGCTAGTATTCTTATGCATACACATACCTTGGTATCCACTGGGATGGGCTCCCTTGTGTTAGTTCTGTGTGTGAGGCATGGCAGGAACAGCTCACCAATTTGCTGTTGGAGGTCCCTGTTCATCCTATAGCACTCCACTATCTCCAGCTCATGTAGCCCCTGGTAGGTTACCCTGGGCCTGTACACTCTCCTCCGTCTCCTCACTGTGGGTTGGTTGACAGCATTCACATCCTCACCACACTTAGCTTCTTCTACAAGTTGTATGATAGCTATTGCAGCCCCTATCATTTTGTTGTTTTGTTTGTTAAAAGTTCCCCGCTTGTATACACTGGTGGTGTAGAGTATGGGAAAAACCAGAGGGAAAGGTGTTTGCATGGTTTATAGTAGTGTTCTGGGCTGGGTTGGTCTGCTGCCTGTGTAATTAGCTGATTCTGATACATTTCACCTGGTAGCTATGCTAGTTCTCCTAGATTACCTTCCAACTGCTGTTTTCCCTTCCTATTGCCTTAGGGTTGCCACCTTCCTTCATGGCTAAAACCGGAGTAAAACCAACCCCTCGCATCACCAGTAGCCCCGCCCACCCCACCCTCCCGCCCACATTCCGCCCATTTTGTGACATCACGGTGATATCACTCGGCAGGGAACGCCTTCTTTCTTCATCCCTGCTGCCTGTTTTTGGCTGATTTACTATGCTTTTCTGTAAAAAAAGCACAGTAAATCAGCCGATTTACAAACTCCGATAGTCTGTTTCCTTTTTGAAACAGAATACCGGAGTTTTTACAGTGTTTTCCGGACTACTGGAGCATCAGTTTGATTTCTGGATAGTCCGGAAAAAAAACAGAGGGGTGGCAACCCTATGTTTAAGCCCGAGGGTGTGCCGTGCAAACACTGTGCTCAAATGTGCACAGAGCTGCTATTTCCTGGTTTACTTTTTTTTTCCCTTTAAAACCTGGTGTGTGGCGCGCACATCCGCTTAGGCAATGTAAAGAGTGCTAGGCAGCCTCAGACATGCCCCCTTGCTTAGCTCTGCTAAGCTAGGAGCAAACGCAAGCCACAGGGCTCCAATCCACTTACAGTATGCCTGACACACACCCCTATGATGTCAGCTAACTCCTAGGCTTGCACCAAGTTATTCCTGCTCTTACAATGTTGGGAGCTGACTAGCATGCTGGGGAAATCTGGGATTCACTATCATTCCCCTCATTTGCATAGGCTTGCCTGTTAATGCTTAGTTACATGTCTCACACTGAGCCTCCTCCCTTAGCAACCATTACTCACTGGCCATGTTGTCTTCTGCCTGCCATTGACTTTCATGGTTGAATAGTGATTTTAGTTAGAATCCTTATTTTAGGTTTATTTTCTTATTTAACCCCCGATCCCATTTGTACATCACTGCCCTATGCTTAAACAGCTGAGATTGGCTAAAACAAATAAAAGTTGATTTTTTTATTTTTTAAGCTGTTTGCAATGACACTGGCCTTATACTTGGCCATTGGCATGCTTCCTGAGTGATACACAGCCTTTATTTGGAGCTGTCACAGCTCCGTTTTGGATTTTGCAGAAATGTACTTGGTTACTGAATTATGCAAGGTAGTTCTAACCACCCAAGATATTTTAGGTTGTCACAGTGGTGTGTCCTGTAAGGCATACCAATGGCAAATCTGGCAATGTGATTATAGCAGCTAGATAGTTTACTAAGTTCAGTTTTGCTTAAGTTGGTGAGTAAAGGAGAAGTATAGAGAAGAGTCGATAGTAAATGAGAGCATGCAATGGCAGTTCTAGCAGGTGGTGTTAGGAAAGATTTGATCTTGTATAGTGATCCAAGCTTTTTATTGATGGTTTTAATAGTTTGATTGACATGCAAATCAAATTTAAGATTATTGTCAACTATAGCACCTAAGAGTTTCATACTGGAGTCTGGGGAGATTGTGGTGCCATTATTAGATTTTGTAGAGAAGGATAAAGCAATGGACTGACTAGTGGGGGAGAAAAGCAGCAACTTTGTTTTATTGGGGTTTAAAATCAGACGATGATCAGAGAGCCAGTTTTCAACTGTGTTAAAAGTATTCTGGGATAGTGTCCACAGATCTGACTGGGAGGTAGCAGAGCAAATCCGAGTAGAATCATCCGCATATTGAATGCAGTTTGCATCTGGGATGACAGTGCAGAAGTCATTAATAAAAATGGAGAACAGAAGATGTCACAGTATTGAGCCCTGGGGAACTCCCAAGTTGCTAGGTAGGAGGTTGGATAGTTTGTTTTGCCATAGGATGGCCTGTTGTCTACCACTCAGTAAGATTGGAACCATTGGAAAGCTTGATTATCTAGTTAGGTTGTTTTCAGAATGTGGATTAGTAGCTGGTGATCAACCATATCGAATGCCTTGGAGAGATCCAAGAAGCAGGCTGAGGATAATTTGTTATTGTTATGATTATTGTTTATGGCATTAGAGAAGGCAAGGAGGGCTGAGGTAGTGCTGTAGGGAGGCCTGAAACCATGTTGAGAGTTGGCCATAGATTGTTCTGGATAAGATGATGTAGCAGTTGTCTATGGATGCATTTTTCCATAATTTTAGCCAGTGGTGACAGTATAGCTAAGGGTCTGAAATTGGGCAGTTCAGTGGAGCTGCCACCTTTATGGAGTGGTACTACGTGGGATATTTTAGAGATGAGGGGATGGTGGCTTCTGCTATGGTTTGATTGATTAGAATGGAGATGGGATATGCTATGGCAGGTGTAGCTTTTTGCAGATACTTAGCAGGAAGGAGATCAGCTGATAGGGTAGTAGGTTTTCATTTTTTGAGTAGGGCTTGAATAAATGATGTGGCAACCAGTTGAAATTTAAAGTAGAGTTGGGTACTGGGTATAGCTGACTTAGATCTAGGGCAGCTTAGAGGTAGCTGTCTAGCTAGGGATTGGATAGTCTCAGTGAAGAAGTGATTGAAGGTGTTTGCGACATCCTCAGGTGGTTTATCAGTGGTGGCTGCAGAGGTGGGTACATTAATTTATTTATACCTGCTCAGAACTTTTGAGTGTTGTTTTGATTTTTCTGTTGTAGATGGCAGTAGTAGGTTTTTTATCTAGTAAAATGGATGTTTTGGTCTCATTCTTAAGCTGCCGGTATCTAATTTGGACAAGGGTCTTTTGTGGTGTGCCATAGGGCCCATGCTTGGTTTCTGAGGGAGGTGTTTGATTTGGTATCTTTAGAGAGCCACAGTGCAACTTTTGTTTGTATTCTCGTGGAGTGAGCAAGAGCATGAGAATCTAGGATAGCAAGAAATTTGTTATTAAAGTAGGCAACGTCTTCATCCAGAGGCAAATGTTTTAGGACTGACCAATTGCATGTTTTGAGTTCATTTTGGAATTTGGTAGGGTTAAAGTTCTAATTGCTTCTTATTGTTGTGAGGATGGGCTGGTGGGGGTTAATGGATTTATGCTTAATTATATAGGTAAGAAAGTGATCACTTATGTCATCAGGGAGGGTCCTTGACATGTACAGTTGGGGAGGGCTATTGATAAGTAGCCAATCTAGTATACTTTCTTTATGATTAGGTTTACCTATTCTGGTAGGAGTGGATATGATTTGTGTAAACTCATATAGGTTTACATGGGTGGTTGGAGATTCTGCGGAACAGATGTTCCAATCTATGTTACAATCTCCAAGTACTATGGTTTTTGTGGGTAGGTACTAGATAACCAGTGGAGGATACCTTCTAGGGTAGTTACATTGTTCTCTGGGGGAATATACATACAGACAATATATACACATCTCAGTGTGTCCCAAATTTGCTGTCTTATTTAGACATTTTCTCTTTAATTACTCTCTTATAAGATGTCATAATAAAATTCATACAAACATCATACATTTTCCCCCTTAACTTACTATGTTCACACCTTGCCTCTTTTAAATTGTTAAGCAAGACTTCCCATGTAAACAGAAGTCTTAATTAACTTATTTTGTGGTTTAGTCTTCTGGTAACCAAAATACTAATACCCAGATTCATACTTGAAGGTTATATAAGCTCTGAATACATACTTGTCTTTTACCTTCAAAATTTTCTCTTCATCGGTGTCAGAGTCTTTTGTTATATTCTCATTTAGTTATTCACTTTTCCTGTACAGTATGTATCTGGTTCATCCTGCAGCTTTTCACTTATGTAATTATCTAAGACATCTGGTTAAAATGCAATGCTGGTACGCATGCTCCAGACTCCCAGAATGCACTAGTGTGATATTACAGTGTTTTCTCTGCTGGTATGCATGCTCTAGACTCCCAGAATGCACTAGTGTGATAGAGTGTTTTCTCTGCTGGTGTGCATGCTTCAGACTCCCAGAATGAACTAGAGTGATATTAGAGGGTTCTCACTGCTGGTATGCATGCTTCAGACTCCCAGAATGCATTAGTGTGATATTAGAGTGTTCTCACTGTTGGTATGCATGCTCCAGACTTCCAGAATGCACTAGTGTGATATTAGAGTGTTCTCCCTTTCTCAAGTTCTGTCAAATCCATAAAGAAGAACCATACTACATTACTGGGAATGCATAGAACTGATGGGTAGAAGCAAGTGAGGGTAGCAGAACAGGCGTAGCAATGTTCATGGAAGCAAATTCATCCACGTGCCAAGGTAAGAGGTAACTGAGTGAGGTGTGAGATCAGGGGATAAATAACCCAGGGGACATTGTAATTTAAATACTGGTCTTGATAAAAATCAAGTCAAATTGTATGCCTTAGCTTACAGAGCCAGTGGTAAACACCCTGTGGCTTAGAAAAATTGTTTACTTCTTCATAATACCTTGGGATGGATTCATAAAGGTACCATGATGTGTACACAGTCATATGCATGTTGCGGTATATTTGTGGTGTTCGTCAAGCAACATTATACAGTGCTGCATGGTACGCCAACACAAAAATGTACAGCACCTCAAGGTCTGATCTCATGGCCATTCTGAATGCTAATGAATTGTTCTGAGGGGAGAGGCATCTACTAATTAGCCATGTGCTGTCTTGCAGAACCACCTCCATGACGACATCTACACAGGCATGCAATTCAAGGAAATGCACAACTGTGTAGATCAGCATGGCCATCTCCACCTCATTGTGGTCACAAACATGGCCGAAAGGCCATGTTCAACTGCTGAACATAAATGTACGTGGGGGGGCAAAGCTGCTAGATGCCAGGGCTTACTACAAAAGTGCCGCAATGGCACTAACAGTAAAATGGGGATCTGGAGTGGGAGAATCCACTGGACACCAGGGAGAAGTTTACAAAGTGCTGTACTGTTACCAACATTACTATTGGGAACTGGGGGGGGGGCTACATTAGCCACCAGGGAGAGGTGTACAAAATGCTGTACTACCACCAATGTTACTGTGGGGACTGGTGGGGTGGGAGGTGAACAAACAGACACCAGGGAATGCTTTAAGTGCCTTGATAGCACCGACATTGCAATGGGGATCAGGGTGGGGGGGTAACCACTGGACATCAGGGAATGCTTTAAGTGCCTTGATAGCATCAACATTGCAATGGGAATTGAGGGGGTGGGAGGATCCACTGGACATCAGGGAATGCTTTAAGTGCCTTGATAGCACCAACATTACAATGGGGATCAGGGGTGTGGGGTAACCACTGGATACCAGGGATGATTCTCCAAAGTTCCATACCAGCACTAGCATTACTATGGGAACCATATTATTGGGGATGCACTAGCCATGAGGTAATACCCCTTAAAGTGCTCTAAGGCACATACAGCATGATATGGAAGAGGGGGGTAAACCACTTGACACCAGGGCTTACACCCTAACATGCTGCAATGGCACCAGCGATCAAAGGTAGGAGGAACTAGCTGTCCACCAGGGCTGACTCTTCCAACCAGCTTCATAAAGGAAATCAGAGAGACAACCAGGACCTAAGATAGATGTGCCATAACAGCAGCAAAATATTACATGGTGGGTAGAACAATGAGAGGATAGGGACAGGTGCAGGGACTTTGGTGTTTGTGTGTGTGGGTGTGTGAGTGTGTGTGTGTGTGTGTGTGTGTGTGTGTGTGTGTGTGTGTGTGTGTGTGTGTGTGTGTGTGTGTGTGTGTGTGTGTGTGTGTGTGTGTGTGTGTGTGTGTGTGTGTGTGTGTGTGTGTGTGTGATTGTGTATGTGTGTAAAAGAGTGACTGGAGGGAGGACTCCTCTCCCAGTATGAGTAGTAGAATACTAACATAAGTACCTGTGATTCGATAACATGTTAATTAGCCAATAATAATGTCCAATCTTGTTGCAGCGAGCATGTTCCTGAATTATAAATGGGCACGTTACACTGGAAGAACCCTTCTAGAGTTAGACATATGACCCTTGATGAATTTGTCAGACTGTCTAGATATTCTGTTCTTTTTTTGTGAAGATGCAGTTTTCAAAGAGAATTTTCAGTTGAATCATCATGTGCTTTAATTGGCAAATTCTGGAAGTTTTTACTCTGCCATATGATGAAACTGATTTTCTAAATGGGTGCACAGTAAGTTAAGGCATAAACTCCTTTGTTTGTTTATTCATTCATTCATTCATTCATTCATTCATTCATTCATTCATTCATTCATTTATTCATTCATTCATTTTATTAGCCAGGATAATTCAAATGGGAATAGACCGTTTTCATCAGACACATAATGAGAAAAATGCTAAACAATGTTGAAAATATTAAAATAAATGAAAACTGAAAAAAAATGAAACAAAAAGCACCCATTAGAATGCAATGATTAGAGTTCTTAGCCAGTTAACAAAATGTAAAACATCACAGTGTCTTACATTTATGGCTTGATGGGTCTAATGTCTACTCTATTTGCATTCCAGCCCCTCCACTGAGAGACTATTGTAGTTCACTGTCAGCTCTGTCCCACCCTTCCTCCAGGACAGGTACATCATTCTTCGCCTATCATGTTTGTCAGACATCCATGCCACTGATCAGTCTTGGTTCATCTGGGCCATAGTCTTATATTTATTCCATCTATGGCGCTAGATCTAGTCACACATGGTATTAGTATATGATACCTTATATCAGTAAAGAGATCACAGTCACAGTAGTACATATAGTGTAGCAAAAGAAAAAAAATGCATGGATAAAATTATTATAAGATCACAAAATGTGCCTCAAACAGAAAAAGGACATGAAATCCTTAAAAATGGAATTTCTGGTTTACAATTTGGCAGCATTATCTGTCTGTCTGTCTAATCTATTTATCTAAACATATATATTGAACCCCCACAGACACACACACACACACACAGACAGCCCCAATGATGCTGGTAGAAGGTGCATTAACCTATGAAGCAATCACAGGTAAATGGGCAGATACCTAGCCAGAAGGAACAGCAGCTGTGAATCTATATTTCTGATAGGATAATACAGGTCACCGTAAGCAAATCATGGATCAGTAAATGAAGCTAGCAGGAGTACTGTATTGTTACCAGTATGATAATTATTTCTTTAATCAGTTTGCTTTGCTGCAGTTCTTAATGAATTCTCAAGGAGGAAGCACAACACATTTGCCACAATCTGGTAATTAGTCTGTTTTTTTTGTCAGGAACCTGGATTGTTGTAGTCGCTATATTCAGTGTTATGTAAGAACGGGACTAGCTTCTCAGTTTGCTTAGAACTTTTCTGAATGTAGGCTCCCTTGAATGTCATGTGAAAGAAAGAAATAAACTTCTGAGCTCTTGAGATTGCATTTGCTTAGCTAATTACTGTATTCATGCTATGACAGCAAAAGAAATCTCAATAATTTTTAACATATGAAAGGCCTCGACCCTTTTAAACTGGACTACAGTTTACTTATTTACTTACTACAAAACAGTAAAAGTACTAGTTGATTAATATACATACTTAGTGTAACGTACTAGATGCAATCCAACAGCAATATAATCAGTCTACTACAAGTTATAAAACAACATTTTGTGCCTGTCTTCAGGTATGTCTTCTGACTGAGGGGACAGTACAGAGATACTCCCAGGTGCTGAAGATGGATTTACTCATGACTACCCATAATGGAGAACTTACTCTGGTGGTGGTTATTAATGCTATGTACCAGATTTCTTTAATATATATATTTCTTTCCTTTTTAAAATGAGATTCCTTTTAAGATGCAGTGATATATCTGGTTGATGTACTACATATGCAGACACTGAGATACTTGATTACACATATGGGACACATGTGCCTCTCAACTGTCTAGGTTTTCACAGAATGTCCAGACTTTGACTCATATTTTCTGTTTCACGTAAAATCTGTAGTTTGCTGGTAAATCATTGAAGATTGATGCCACTTAATAATGATAGGCATTTGAATTTCAGACTTCATATCATTCAGAAAACACATACTTAAAATCCGTCCTTAATTTTTGGCCTTTGTCCACCTATTCTTTTTGGCTTTCTCCAGATTTCTTGTGCTATGACTCTGAGAGGTATGGGGATACATAAAACTACATTTGATTTGTACTACTCAGAACATGGCACTTAGTGAATATGTACATTTTAAAGTTGGCAGAATACTTTTATTCATAGCTGCAGGACAGAACAAAACTTCGAAAACGTGTAGAAGATAAGGGCAGCATTTGAAAGTTGCCAGATGGAATAATACCACAGCAATCTGCATAGCTGGTTTGTTGCTGTCCACTAACACAGTCACTGATGGTCTTCAAACAGAGACGATCCAGAACTGTGTAAATGACATAGTATTTACATCACACAATTGCTCTTATTTTCAAAACTCTTAAATTATTGTTTACTGTCTTTCTCTTTTTCGGTAACATACTACCTTGTGATTACATTCCCATTAATAAATGTCTAAAGTCATATAGCACTTTAGCTAAATAATAATGCAGCTAAATATTTGCAGCTAAATAAGAAATTCTGTTTCTCAACTCCTTGTACTAATGAGCTAGATGGGATTACTTTTCAATCAGTGAATGAAAAGGGAATTCTTTTCTAAATAACCCTAGATAAAAACTTTTAAAACACAAAGATGAAAAAAACAAACCTTGAAGTAAAACACAATTTTAAATAAAACAAACTGCAATGTAAGAGTTAATGAAAGTATCCAAACCTTAAATGAATAAATCCAATCCATAATCAAATGCCGTAGTCACATAGCAAGCACTTCATTACATACAAACACATACACACAAACACACACACATACACACACTCACATTTATACATACATGGACACACTCACATACATACCTGTACTTAACCTACCCCTCATTAACCGTCCTGCTACCTCCCAGACACACACACACACACACACACACACACACACACACACACACACACACACACACACACACACACACACACACACACACACACACACACACACACACACACACACACACACACACACACACACACACACACACACACACACACACACACACACACACACACACACACACACACACCCAGCCCCATACCTACCGATTGCACTCACAATCACACTAATACACACACACACACACACACACACACACACACACACACACACACACACACACACACACACACACACACACACTCACATTTATACATGCATGGACACACTCACATACATACCTATACTTAACCTACCCCTCATTAACCGTCCAGCTACCTCCCACACACACACACACACACACACACACACACACACACACACACACACACACACACACACACACACACACACACACACTAACACTACCTTACCACTAAATTCCCATGCAACTACCTCTACCACAATGGATGAACACAGCCTTCTGGCCATGTTTATTACCACAAGCAGCCTAGAGCAGCAATGCTAATTCCTTAGTGCAAGCAGTTCTGAAGGGAGTGCGCATTCTTAATTAATATATGCTTGTCCCAAACTGCCTCATTAGTAATTCTGCACAGCTGTTGAGACAGCCCACTATGGTATGAACATCTTCATGTCACAGCAATTTTGGTGGGCAGTCTCTGAATCACAAATGGTTGCAGTGAGGTGTACACCTTACATACACCTTGCTGTAAACTTTCTGAATCAGAACCTAAATGTGTCTTAGATTAAATTTTTGGATATTATGTGATTAGAAAAATTAACCTTCGATCAGATGTATCCTATATATGCACAAATGCGCACATACAATATAACAATGTTTCATGTCTCTGTCACTTTCTGCATAAATAATCATGAAAAATATTTTAGATTTTTGAGGTAGTTTTTTTTCCTTTCTTCTTGATATTAAGTATTATTTCCTCAATTTTTATTGTTATATTATTGATTAAAATCCAGTTAGTATATGCTAACTCAAATGCAATCATACACCTATCTGTATGTGTGATATTCATAGGTTCATAGGTTCATAGGTTCATACAATATTACTAAGCTAACTGCCCTTGCGAGCCATTTTAAGCCTAGCCAATTATCCCTTGTGAGACTCAAACCCTGCATCCTGTGCTTGTAAGGCAAGCACCTTAACCGGTAGGCCACCCTCCCACCCAAGTTTGGCCCAATTTATGCAGTTTGGCCAGAAAATAAGTTTATTTTATTTACATTGTTTCATTTTACAATGGAGCCTGCTATACAAGTCAATAGAAATATAGAAAACTCCATTTTTTTAAATTAAGAATTGTTGTAAATAAAGTTCTTTTTTTTTTTATAATACATTAGCATAATTTAACACATTTATCTTATTAGAATGACCTTTAGAACAATTATTTAAAATACATGATGTATTGTTGCCTACTATAACTAAATAAAAATAAATAGGTTTTAATTGAGAATATTCACATATAACAGCATTTATTGATTTCTACTAGGTTTCATAATTATTATCTCTCTAGTATAGAATTATCTTATGTATTGAAGCTAGGGCATATTACACAATAAATGAACATTAACATTCAAAACCTGCTCACTGATCTGATTAGATCAGTATACTTACAGTAAATCCAGAGTTACTCACAGAAAATAGTTTGGTAGGATGAAGCAGGGATATTTACTTTTTCACATAGCTACCAAACTCACACATCACAGTTTTATAAGCTATGCTGCTATGAGAGCCAACTGGCCAACATAAGTCTGGGCAGCGAAACACTGTGCTGGCATAGACATCTAGCAATTGAATATATATATATATATATATATATATATATATATATATATATATATATATATATATCTGATGGGTTGGGATGCATTGAGCCGAAGCAGCTGCAACAGTATACCACCCTGACACCCACTAAAAAAAGGCAACAGAACCAACTGCGATAAACATGTACTGTGCAAGTGTTGGCACACATCTACCAGACGAAGCTGCAGAATAACACTAAAGCACATTTACACAATGACATTAAAAATAAGGTAAACAATTTCATTTTTAAAATAATGTTATTGCATAATAGTAGTAATCCACTGCTGTGCATGAGTATATCAGCATATATCCAATGTTGGTTTTGTTTCATCACTTAGGCTTTACCCTTGTGATCAAACCATGCCAATTGTGGATAGAATCTGATATACTATAAACATTTGTGAATTATTGCTAACATTTTCAATAGTGGGGAAAGCCTATTCCTCCTCTGTTCAATAGTCTAATCTAACTTATATATGATTTTTTAGGTTTTGTGGGATGAAATAGTAAATTCAGTATAATGTTACATTTGTTTTGAAACAATAAAACTATATTCTAAATAAAATAAAAAAAATGAGAAATGTATAATTTTAATTAGAGTATCTATCTTCAAAGGAAAATTTCACAATTTCATGTTTAAATAAAGAACTAATTTTCTTTACTATTTTGCAATTATTTCGTTTTTATGGTAACATCTGCAGTATACAAAATATGTATACCTAAAGATTTGAAAACATGTTTGAATAGAACCTATCTTTCAATTTGAAAACCAGTTTGGATTTAAGTTTTGATGAATTCTTGGAAAGTCATTTTTTCATTGTTAAAATTCATTTTAGAGATTCTTTCAAATAATTTAACTGATTTGTATATCCCTTTAAATAAACTATTTACATCTTTAGTAGTCAATAATATATCATAACTTCATTTTAGATTGGTATATGTTCATTAATGCCAAAACATTCAGTTTTAATGGGGTCTATATTACGAAAGCGAAAAACCCTATGCGCGAATACCAAAACATTGACCCAATACCACGAACCGTGAAAATCCCGAACGCACTAAACTAGCGAAAAAAAAAACAAACTGTCATAGTCGGCCAACCTCACCACTAGCTATATACTACCTACCCAAATAAAATAAATAAACCACATACATACACTAACCAAACCCTACTTCTAACCTAAAGTAAAGCAAAAACCCTACTTCTAACCTTATACTAAACCCCACATACACAACTAACTATGCACTATCCTTAACCCCTTCCTAACCCTACAGCACACGTCCCCTACAGACATACACCCAAACAAAACAAATAATCCACATACATACATTTAACAAAACTCTACCTCCAACACTATTAAACCGCACATACAAAACTATCTATGCACTATCCTTAACCCCTCCCTAACCTAAGGTCCGTAACTACCGCACACTTTCCCTACGAAAATATACACAAGCAAAATAAATAACCTACATCCATACATTTAATAAAACTCTACCTCTAACCCTACACTAAATCGAAGATACATTACTTATCTAAGCACTTACCTTAACCCGCACCCTATCCTAAACTCTGTTACTATCCAACACTTACCTTATGCAGCTAATCCATAGACGGGCCAAACATAGAAATTCGATATTTCCATTTTCACGGTTTTCGATGTTCGCTCTAAGTCCACTTTGAGCTATATGGTTCAACGTTTATGTATTCGTGTAAACGTCTTTTCGCTTTCCTAATATAGACCCATTTTAATGTTATCTCAAATAAAGTGCACAAAACTTCAATTGTTAATGGAAATAAAAGAGAAAGAGAACATTTCTCTTTTGTTCCTGTATTCATTTTAAACCTTTGAGACAAAAACAATCCAATTTTTATGCATACTTTGGAATTATGTTTTTTTTTAATTAAATAGACAAATTATCAGTAAATCCATATATCAATATCATTTGAAATAAATATCAACAAATAATTGAGCCAAACACTTTCTCCAAGTCCAGACCACCAATTTAGAGCTATTTATTTTAGCTTAATCTATAATTATTATAATTCTTTTATTTCTATCTTGTTTTTGTCTATCTATTATAAAACTAAGTTGATCTTTGGTGGTGGTGCTGCAGTAGCGTTGCCACCTCACAGTAAGACGTTGTCCTGTTCCATTCTTAGCTAAAGCGTCTTCTGTGTGGAGACTTGCATGAATGGGCATACCTTCGTTGAAGGTTGTACATCAGGGCTGGCAACTTGGTACGTAAAAACCTACTGCCAATCATTAGCGGACTGGAGTTCCGCTGTGGTGACCCCTAACCGGGAAAAGCCAAAAGATACAACAACATCTTTATGAATTTATTTGGTTTTCTTCTGTTTGTAATTATTGAGATAAGAAATTTATAATTTATATTCAATAGAAAAAAGGTATATATGAAGACCATAATTCAAGACCTTTCCCTTGCTTCTTGGGGGTTATCAAAGAGTAACTCCATAGTGGTGGAATTCTATAATCTTTTTGAACTGACAAAATACATACATAAATAAATAAATAAATAAATGAATGAATGAATAACATTTAACTGGTTCAAATAAATGACATATAATGATCTTGGAAACCAAATAAGTTTCAAACTATTGACTTGCATATCTTTTCCCTTTGTTACCAAGTAGCAGATTTCCACTCTCTTAAAATAAGAATATGCTGTGTATAATATGGGTTTTCTGAACTTGCACTTGAAAAGTAAATTAATAAAATAAACTAATATGCTATCAACAAGCCTTACCATTTACAACTTACTGATGCAGCTTAAACCTCGCTCAACCAAGTTTATAAACATTCCCGTTAATCTCAGTAACATTGTTTTAGTACATACAAAAAAAATAATTCCTATATGTGTAAAATAAAGTCCAAGGCTGTAGGAAGCACCCCAGTGGAATGAAAGGCAATAAAAATGCTCTTTATTTTCCAAGGTTTCACACAGAAGACATCACTGTGGAAAATAAAGAGCATTTTTATTGCCTTTCATTCCAGTTGGGTGCTTCCTACAACCTTGGACTTTATTTTTGTTTATTGGTTATTGCTTTGAAGGCTGGTTATTCCTCAACTGAACAATTCCCATATGTGTGTGTATGTTCATATATCCATCCACACTCCCTTTTTCCCATTGTGCACATGGGGTCAGGGTGTCACTTCATCAGTGACAATCATCTACAGCCAAGGTTTACACCACCAGGTGGATATCCCTGCCACAGTAGTTCTTCCACACGACACTCACACACACACACCTATGGCCAGTTTATAGTGTCCAGTCCATCTCCTGCATGCCTTTGAAATTTGGGAGGAAACCAGTGCACTGGGAGAAAACCCATGAAAACACAAAGAGGTCATACAGACTCCAGACAGAAGGCACCCCCGCTAAGAATTGAACCAGTGAACCTCTTATGATGAGGCGACAATGCTATCAGCTGCACCACTGTGTTGCCCATATACACACGGTATTTATATATTTCTGTATACATACATATATATATATATATATATATATATATATATATATATATATATATATATATATATACCCGTAGCAATGATATATGATATCATATATGAGGCAATATTTGCTATATATTTATTGAGTTTATTTTCCTTTCTTTCACTCATTATACATCCTGAGATGTATGGATTACAGGCAATCTGGTAAATCTATGACAGTTACTAAATATTCATTAAAGTTCATCAGGCAGAAGAGCTTTCTCTGCATTTTTAACATTTTCCTTTAATCCTGTCTTCAGATGTGAATCAGGTATACTGCCAGGTTAAGGGAGTCACATAATTTTCAAGTAGAGAACTGCAGAATCAACGGCAGGATAAGGCATATTGCCTTACTCCCCAAACCAAACTGTCACACTGTTCTACAGCATACTAAGTGAGGTATTTGTATGATAAAACAGACTTCCATATTAAAATAAATTCAGTTCCCTAGTACCTATTAAACAAAGTATACATACGTAACTGGATATAAAAAAACAGACAACAAAGTGACAGTTTAAAAAAAGGCTGGTAAGTGTATAGACATATGCCACTATACTGACCACAATGGACCATATATTAAACTAAGGTTTACACATAATTGCAGAGTTCCCGCTACTCCTTTAAGTAGTTTCTTTGCACAGTGCTGGCTACAGTTATGAATGACATTATGAAGTTGTTATTTTCAACTTCTGTGTTTTAAATACTTGAAATCATATGCTATATTTCTGGCTTATTAACATTTAGTTATACCTTAGTGTGAGCTCTAACAATAGAACTACCTGTCACAGGAGATATGATTTTAGTTATTTTTATAACTAGTGCACAGAACTGGGAGGTTATGTCTAATTACTATAAGTCACTTAAAACATTATTTTAAGTTAGTCATTTTTTATAACTAATGCACAGGACTAGGAGGTTACGTCTAGTTACTATAAGTCACTTAAAACATTAGTTTAAGTCAGTCATTTTTATAACTAATGCACAGGACTAGGATGTTACGTCTAGTTACTATAAGTCACTTAAAACATTAGTTTAAGTTGACAGACTTAGATGGATGTGCTTTTCTTGTAAGGTATCACCCTATGTTTCTTCACTGTAGCTGTATTAAGTTGCAAATTTGGGAGAGTTTCATGGTTATTATTGCTATACGTTCAACCAAAGAGCATTGTATTATTTATTTAAAGTCAGTCGAATTACTTGTATGTTCAAACAGGCATTAATTTCAGTTGCACTATTAAAAAGATGAAGTATTTCCTATTTCCACTCTGATGATAGTAGCAGACATTAAGCTTCATAACATCGATCACATAAACACTTTACATCTTTCACATACAAACATTGAGCTAGTTACGTACATCTAATGTTAAATAACTTAAAAAACAATGTCTCAAGAAGTATTAGTTCATGGTTACTGTTTCCAAAAAGGCAAAACTTTTTAAAAAAGGTTATACAAACTATTCCAATGAATTTATGAACATTTAGGGATCTTTTACATTTACTAGATTTGAAACATTACTGCCAACAGAATGATGAAGCAGACAATCTTTATATTTATTTCCATACCCATCTCAAATTAAGGTGCCACTAATTGGGAATTTCATATAATATAAATATATATATGCGTGTGTGTGTGTGTGTGTGTGTGTGTGTGTGTGTGTGTGTGTGTGTGTGTGTGTGTGTGTGTGTGTGTGTGTGTGTGTGTGTGTGTGTGTGTGTATGATATATATATATATATATATATATATATATATATATATATATATATATATATATATATATATATATATATATATATATATATATATATATATATATATATATATATATATATATATACTTACCTTTGTTGAAAAGCACTAATATTGATGTGTATAATGTTGACACCAAATGATTGCTATTAAGCATGTTGATACACTATGGATGCACTGAGGATCAATCTCAGAGCATGCAAAAACTGTACAACAAAATGTAAAAGAAACATAATTTGATATATATATATATATATATATATATATATATATATATATATATATATATATATATATATATATATATATATATATATAATATATATAGGAATACATTCATTTAGTGGAGCGCACATTGCTCGATCATGCACACAATTTTTATCCATGAATTTCGTAATGCCGAATGTCAGAATGTCATAAAAATCACCAAATTCGACATTTCCGACCGCTTGACCACCTAAACAAGCGCTACCATGGGTCAAAAAGGGGGCAATATTTTGCAATTCGCAACAAGTGCGATCGCTTTTTTGAGGTTTTGCCGCACTGCTTTTGGCAATAACCTGATCGACCATCCACCGGCCGATCAAATGCATGCATACCTATCTACCTCTATATATATATATATATATATATATATATATATATATATATATATATATATATATATATATAGATATATATAGATATATATATCAGCTACTTAGATATGTTGACTAGAGGCTTGCACTGTGTTTTTAAAACTCACAAATGTAAATGTTGTACTTTATACATTATGTCTATTTCAACTACAGTAGTTTTATGATTGCAGCTACTTAGACTTGTTGGCTTGCTGCCTGCTCTGTGTTTTAAGACTCTCTAATTTTAGATGCTGCACTATATACCTTATGCCTGATTCCACTCCAGTAGTTTTAGCTGTCTTACAGCCGAACAAGCTATCTTGCTGTATGTTTTATCCATTGGTTAATGCAATTGTTTGCTAACTGTTTTACCTCCTCTTAATGACTTCATAATTGTTTTTCTTGTCATAGATTTCAATTATGCTTTAGTATATAATACTCACTGCAACAGTTATAATAGCCTGCTGTCTAGCTATGGCCATGACTTCTATGTTCAGAGAAATGTAACACATTTTGTCGCCCTGTTTGCACATCTGTATTAACTATGTTTTTTCTAAGTATATTTTATTATTAACTTTAGTAACATTTTAAAGCTAAATTTTGGGCAGCACTGCATTTGAATTACTGTGCTAGAGTGAATGCTAATGTGGTAGTCAAAACAGTTTGAGTTTATCTTGCTTGAGGTCCTCTTTCTATCCTCTCTAAAATACCTCCATCTATCTTTTGTGTGCTAAACACCATAATTGGTAACAATTTTTTTATCTCCTCAGCTAACAGTCAAGCCATGTCTTTTTCCTCTCCATACTGCCAGTGTACCGTTAAAAGTCCTGCATACTGAATAAACAGTTGCAATGAAAATCACTCATCATTCAGCTTTGTTATCTCTCACCTTGCAGCATCTTTTTTTCTCTGTAAAGTATGTTTGCTTAGTTTTTTAAGTCTTAAAATATACTTATTTAAGGCTATATCTACTTTCTAGTGAGTTGGTACACTGGGAAGCAGCTTGGCAGCGAGGAACCCCCTCCCTTCTTAAAAGAATCTGGTAGTTTTCAACAAACTTGTGTCTGTTAAATGCTGGACTAAGCCTACTTTAAGTAATTTCTTACCTGATAGTACTACACAATAAAACCTCTTTTTACTTACTATTAACAGTACATAGCTTTTTTTCTATTAGACATTTTACTGATTGTTTCTGGACTGTGCTTGCCTCTGGGCTTGGCTCAACCCGCTCTGCTCCTCTACCCTACCCCCATTCTTACCCACCCCCACTTTACTTACACTTATTAACCTAAACCACATATTTCTAACTCATTATCCTATTACTTGCAGCTACCTCATCCAACACACCCGCAATCAATTTTTTTCGTTTTCTCCCCTCCCACCTCACTAACCATTATTTTCATCCCTCATATAATACTGTCACCCTATCACTGTATCAGTACATTTTTCACTCTCTATTAAACTGCAGATACCAACCCACCTATATTTTTCTCCCATTTCCCTACTATTTCACCATGTCAGTTAACACCACTCTTTTGAACAACTCTTTCCTATTCATTACCCTATACCTAGCCTCCCACTCCACTTCCTTCATCACATCAAACATAACACACTACCGCTCTCCTACACTCCCCACTATTACATACCACATAAAACCAAATATCCATTTCCACACCTGTTCTAACCTCTACACTAACTCTAACATATTGCTTTTCCACTATAAATATGTCCAAACCCCCAACCCTCCTTCCTATCCAGATTTCTTTCATCGACTAATAGCCAAGTTCTAACTCTCTCTCCTTCTACACCCACTAACAGATATCAAACTCCAAGCTGACATACATCCTAACCCAGGATCCACACAGCTACTCCCACCCCACCCAATAACACCCACCACATTTGCTAATACTGCCCTCCACCTTCTTCCTCTAAAAAATTCCAAATCAGACTTACTCATAACTAATTTTAACCTTAGAAGTATCACAAAAAACTAGTGAATTTCATGCAGCCCTAACTACCTACAGTCGTGATACAGTAACTATTACAGAGACATGGCTAAAACCCCACATTAAAGATGAGGAAATGCTTAGTAGTGGTTATAATACTATTAAACAAGATAGGCTGAACAAGTGTGGTGGAGGCATTGCCATCATGTATAAAAATTTACTCAAAATTGAAAAAAATCTGTACTCCCCCAGATCTATCAGAAGGAGAAATTCAAACTACCTGATTTGAAGTAAATCCACATAAAACCATCATAATTATTGCCTCCCACTTACCATCAGAAAATAATCTACCTACCATTGAAAGTCTACTATCTTGGGCATCCTCTACTTTCAATCAAGAAACTATAGTGCTAGGTGATTTCAACTTGGATTGGCTATCCTGCACATCTGACAACCCCTCCAATTTTATCAATTTATTCAATTTCATCCAAACTATAAACCTCCCCACTATAATCGATAAACACACCAAGAAAGACTCTATTGTAGACTGGATACTAACCAAAAAGCCCAACTTTGTCCACCAGGCTGGGTGCCTCTCTGATTCTGTCAGTGATCACTTCCCTACCTTTCCTCTAAGGAAATGCATTCACCCCCCCATAATGTCATTTTCAAACACATACGCAACAAAATAATTTTTTCCCCTACATCTTAAATTCTCTGCATCAAAACTGCAACTGGTCAGCTCTAAAATCGCTCCACATAGACCAAGCCGTACAATATTTTAATGATACCTTCCTCAACATCCTTAATAACCTCGCTCCAACAAGAAAAATCTGCTCCAAAGCCAAAAACCTACCTTGGCTAACCAAAGATGCTAAATATCTTATTAAACAAAGGGATAGAGCCTGGACTGCTTATCAAACCTTCCAAACCTCAGAAAACCACACATCTTGCAAACAGCTAAGAAACCTAACTAAGAAGCAAATATTATCTGATAAAACATCTTATTTTCTAGCTTGTCAGCAAAAACACATAAATAACCCACAAAAATTTGGCAAAATCTTAACTACCTCCTCAACCCTGGCAAAACCTCTACCCCTGCACCATCTACAACAAATAGCACTGAATGTATAGCATCCCAATTTAACTCTCATTTCATCACAACTATCACCTCACTTTTAAACAAACCTAACCAACCCCTTACAGTGCCTATCTCTACTAACTGTAAACCCAACTACTTCTCTTTTAAACCCATACAAACCTCTTATATCAAAAAACTCCTGTCAAAACTAAAACCTACCGGTCTAGAAGCTAACCAACTCCCTAATGACTTATTAAAAACAGTTGCAAGCTCCATCGCCTAGCCTGTATCTATCCTAATCAATCATTCCATTGCAGAACAATATGTCCCCATACTATGGAAAATATCCCATATCTTCCCCTCCACAAGGGAGGCCCATCTAAAGATCTCTCTAATTATTGGCTCATTGCCATTCTCTCACCCCTAGCCAAAATCTTAGAGAAATGTATCCATAAGCAGCTCCTAGACCACCTCACTACAAATAACCTCTTATCTGGGTCACAGCACGGCTTCCGTCCAAACCACAGTACCTCCACAGCCCTCATAAGTTTCACTAACTACAGCAACCTCCTCAAAAACTATGGACAACTAGTCTCTACTATATTCCTAGATGTTTCCAAAGCTTTTGATATGGTATCCCACCATCTACTGCTCAACACTCTAGCCTCCTTCAACCTCAACTCTACAGCTCTCAACTGGTTCTTTAGCTACCTTACTAATCAACAACGGGCAACTAAATGGGATAATAAACTCTCCACACTCTTCCCAGTCTCTGTTGGAGTTCCTCAGGGTTCCATCCTTGGCCAATTCCTTTTAATTATATTCACAAATAGTCTAAACACTGCCACTAAATCTGCTTCCATCATTCAAAATGCTGATGATGTTACTCTTATTTGCTCTGCTCCCACACCCCAAGAACTCCAGGACAAACTGCAAAAGTCATCTCTAGATATTGAAAATTACCTAAATGAACTTCAACTCATCCTAAACCCAAACAAAACAAAGTCAAGAATTGTCTCCAACAGGAAATCCAAAGCAAACCCACCTCCATTCTCCATCTACTCCACTAATGGCACTATAATAGAACCAGTTAACCAAACAAAACAACTTGGTGTCACAATAGACAACAAGCTAACATTCGATAAACGCATATCACTCACAATTAAAGTTCACATCAAACTTGGTGCACTATATAGGGCCAAAGCTTACCTCACTCAAAACGCCAGACTAGCCACCGCTAGATCCCACCTGCTGTATGCTCTCCTCTACTGTTCTCACCTTCTCACTAACCTGTGCACGTCTGATTTACAGCTACTCGATTCCTGCTATAACAAAATAGCAAAATATGCTGCTAATATACTCAACAGGACCCATTATTGTCTTGCTCTTCAGAAACTACACTGGCTTGAATTGCCCAATCTGTTATTGCTCAGTCAGCTCACCACTGCCCACTCCATTATCCAGAAACCTGAAAACTGCCCTGCACTCTCCACCCTCGTGCAACTAAATACCAATCCCAGGACCCTGAGATCATCTGATAAACTTACACTCAAGGTTACAAAGTCCTATAATTACTTTGGTGACTCTCTCTTCTCCTTCAAAGCAGCCAAACAGTGAAACATATTACCCCAGAATATCTTAAAAAAAACACATCGTCATAGCTTCAAAAAACTCCTGAAGGAATACCTTACTCAACTATGGCTATGCTCCTGTTATACTCCTGGCTAGTTTCTCATGCCTTCGATCAAATGTTTTCTATTCTGCTATCTTCTTGTCTTACTTCTACCAAATGAAAATGCCACAATGGATTTTAGTTACATATCTAATGACTTTCGTATTACTCCCTGTAATAAGGCTTAAGAAATGTAATGTTTTCTGTTTTACATTCACCTTTTTGTAAATTGTGATTATTGGCAACTGTCAAACATTTTTGTATATTGTTTGTAAATCTTTTAAATTTTTTTTTTAATCTTTTTGTACTGTTGTTATGGAGCTTATCTCCCCGGGTCTCAGCTGAAAACAGACTACTCACCCAGCCGGACTCTACCTGGTTAACAAATGTAAAACAAAATAAAATAAAATAAAAATAAATAAATAAATAAATGTATATATATATATATATATATATATATATATATATATATATATGTATTGGCTATAGTTTAGAAAAGAAAATGCTCAAAAGGGCAAATGTTCTTTCTTTTTTTGTTTTGCTGTCTGCCGGCTGTTCTGCATGTGAGATATTGATATAGCTGAGTCTGGAAATGTCTCCTCTTTGTTTGTGATCTCGGAGATGGCATTTATAATTAGCAGGGTGAATGGGAGGTGGAGGAGGACTTGCCCCCTACTTAAAATACTATTTTTTTTATTTGAAAAGATTCAGTCTAAAGTTATCAGTCTTATTTTATTCACTCTTATGCTCATTTGCTATTTGACAAAACACTCAGATATAAATGGTGATGCTTCTTTGCTCAAAGTGTTTTCCTGTTGATAAGCAGAATGGACAATTTTTTTTCCTGAGATCACACATTAGCTAGGGCTTTTAGTGTTGTTTGATCTCGTATTTGGTATATTTAAGTAGCACAGGTTGTGGAGAACAGAGCAGGCTGATATTTACTTGATGCAGTCTTGGACTTGTTATAGTTAAACAACACAGGGTATGGGAAATGGAGTGGCATCATACTTCAGTGAGTGGTGAGAGTTTCCTGTTTTCCCAGAGCTAAACCAAGTGACAGCAGAACATCACTTACAAAGAGCTTCCTTTCCCTTTCACCCTCACTAACTGCTGCTTTTCAGAAGCTGTGATTAGCAATAAGGGAAATAAACAAGTAACTGAAGCACCAGAAACTGCAAGGGTGTGTGTGTGTGTGTGTGTGTGTGTGTGTGTGTGTGTGTGTGTGTGTGCGTGTGAATACATATATGTGTGTGTGTGTGTGTGTGTGTGTGTGTGTGTGTGTGTGTGTGTGTGTGTGTGTGTGTGTGCATACATTGGAGTTTCTGTGAATGTACTAGAAATTGTCTCTCTCTGCCTCTGCATCTGACTGTGGATGTATATATATATATATATATATATATATATATATATATATATATATATATATATACACATATAAGTGATTGTGTATGTGTGAGTATCTGTGTGTGTGTGTGTGTGTGTGTGTGTGTGTGTGTGTGTGTGTGTGTGTGTGTGTGTGTGTGTGTGTGTGTGTGTGTGTGTGTGTGTGTGTGTGTGTGTGTGTGTGTAGATATTATTAAATACTGATATAAGTTATATTTTGGATGGAAAATACTTCTTCCATCAATAATTACATATCCTACAGATACTGTGAAATATTAGGCAGAACTAATTTACATCAAAAATATAAAATAATATCTATATATCAATAATAAAACAAGTGTTTTTGGGATTTAGTGTGTTGATCAGAAATTTATCTTTAGAGCAGACAGGCCTGCTACGGTCATATCATACTACTGCAGGATGCAGGATGACATGCAGGGAAGGCCTTTCATTTGGATGGTGAGGTGTGGAACGAACATTTTTCAGCTGAAAGAACTGAATATAGTTCCATGCAATTTATTTTTGAGATTGGAAGGCAGTGATGGATCTGTTAGACAAATCAGCATTGAATGTGGGCATTTTATTCTTGAAGCTTTGCTAGCAGGCCATTTTCTAGGTTAGTGAGGACAGGGATAGCATACAGGAGTGCTGGTCGGAGATGACAGGATGCAATAGATTTATGACCAATACCAGTGAAAAATGACTTGGCTCTGTATATAGCTCCAAGCTTTTGATGAGTTTTCCTTATGGCATTATATATGCGGATAACTGAATATTAATTTACAGCATGTAACAATATATGTGCCATCTATGTTACCTCATCCCTCAGCCGTAGAGAGTAAGGTCATAGCTGTGTAGCTGTTTTTACAAAATTCTTAAAATGACAAATGGTTCTATGCAGTAATCGTTCTTTTTACTGTTGTGCAGTTCATTGTGTCTGTGATGGGCTGCTATTATAATTTGGAATAATATCTGACCAACTAGGTATAATGGTCAGATAATTCTATATCCTTAATATATAAACCATATCCCTGAATGTGAACAAATACTTATTCATACCTTACACCTCCTTACTCTTCTGTCTTCTCTCACTTCCTTACTTGTATCACTTTCCCCCAGCTTTCTCTCTAAATATATCGTCTGCTTTTCTCTCACTTCATATTACAATTCTTGTTTGTATTATGCTAACTTACCTTTAATTTCTATATTAACAGGCTAAAATTTCTCTAAATATTAAATCATTGTCATATAACTTATATCTACACTTAAACAACTTGTATCTACTCTTGAACAATGATTTCATATTATGTCTAATTTGGTATAATCATTTAAACTGTATTTTGTTTTGCATTATTTTTAAAGACTATAAATTATTATTCTTAAAATGTTTTGTAATCCTTTGGAACTTTCTCCCTGGGTCTCCACAGAAAATGGCCTCCTACCCAGTCATACTTTCCCAGTAATCACATCTCAATAAATAAATAAATTCATATAACAATTCAGTGAATATTTGCTCATGCCTGAAGATAGTGGTAGAGGATTGCCTAAGGATGAATTTAATTACTTTTTATGTCATTTTTATACGTGGAATCTGCTTCTCTCTGTAAAATTTGTTGGAGCTCTGTATCTGTGGATGTGGCTATATATATCAAGAAGAATGAAGTAGGAGATAGGAAAGCAGTTAGAATGATCTAAAAGGATAAAACGCTGACTACAACCCAAATGAGCCAAGTGTGACTAACACTGCAGGTGCATGTTGGAGCTGACATGGGGAGGAGAGGAATGATGGCTTAAACCTTCTTACGCCTCATTAGTGGGAGGGAAGAAGCACATGCTCAGAGAATGCTCACCATAGCAGAATCCCTTTTGGACATAAGGGATCACATGGGGATTTCACTCTACAGTGTAAGGCCGATTCTTTACATTACAGAGGCATAACTCTGCATCACAAAGACACATTGCATGCAGTTGGATGATGATGAGCATGCTCTAAGGGGTTAAGGTCTTAAAGAGAAAAACTCAGTCCTCACAGGTGATGGGGTCTTGCTCCCAGAGAATGAATAAACTGTACACCCAACACTTCAACTATCCATCAATAAAATGGTTGACCTACACTGCCAGAGGTCAGCATGCCCAATGCGTCATTCACATCATAAGTGTGAACTGCTTTGCAAAAATAATTAACTATCCTTCCATGGACTTAAATACTTTTGACCTATCTTCACAAATATAGTCACTTCTTGCACACCTCCATACATTTCACCCTCCATTGTTAAATCAGAACATGAATCAGTGACTTTTACCTTTAAAGCTTGTAGTATTCCCCTGCAAATACCTCTGCGTTTAGGGACTTTAAGGACTTCTTAAAAGCAAGCTTTGCTCAGTTGCTTGATGACATAAATAAATTCCAGTGTTATGATCCTCTGATGGATTCTACAGCTAAAGGCATTGCCTTACTCTCTGGCTTTGACTCCCACTTAAACAGTCGCATTGATAAGGCAGTCCTTATCAGCAGCAAATATAATGATAAACTCCCTAAGCACTGAAATACCCATATAAATAAATAAATTATATCTTATTGTTGGTGGTTTATTTTACATAAGTTGTACATGACAATCCTGGTTTCACTGTCTAATCAGTCTGAGCTCACTTGCAGTTTTCCTCGGCAAGATTCACCCTGGATGTAAGTTGTTTTACCAACTATTATTGTATTGCTACATATTTTATCTTAACTTGTTTTGTGATATGTGTGCATAGATTATGCATCTGCTACCTTGTTAATAGGACTGTTATACCAACTTTTGTAAATCTTTCTTTTTTGTTCTGGGCAAGCATCTTTCCTGTCTGCTGTGCTACAATTATATGAGTATTTTTGTGATGTTTTAATTTTTGGGTGGAGAAATTCCCTCATTCCACTTTCTTTCATCTTCTAGGTCTATCTATTCATTCCACTCTACATAAATGTCTACCTTGTTTATTTACTGAAAAGTTTTTTATTGATTTTCAATGTGTTTTACCCCCCCCCCACGCCCACCACACATATTTTTCTTTTACCTGTTTTGTTTGGTCTTGTCCATCCTTTCTGTTCTCCCTGCTGGTAAAAGTCTGATAACCAGTTTACATTAGCTCTTTTGCTCTGTGTTTCTTTTTTAAATCATTATACGTCTCTAGTTGTAATTATTGATTTCATATGTATTACAGATTGGCTAAACCCTGTTTGGATTTGAGGCCTCCCTTGCAATTCTGGGCATCCAATTTACCCTGCATAACACTGGAACAGTTTTTATTAGATGCTTGAACATTATTTATCAGGAGTCTAACAAATAATCAAATGGCCATATATGGTACTTGCTGGCACAACTCTTCTAGGGTTACCACCTTTTCAAATGCCCAAAGATTTACTTTTTTGTCAAAATAAAAGCTTACTCTTGTAGGAATTGATTTGCTTATGGTGTTTAGTAGACTATTTAAGTGTTTCAGATAAAAAAATAATTGTTTTATACATATATTAACGAAAACTTAGGAAATTTTTTTTGGCCAAAAATCGTTGGATATTTGCCATTTTTCATTTTTTTGCAGTACACAGCTGCCCCAATTGGGACTGTCCCTCTCAAAGAGGGACAGGTGGCAGCCCTAAGCCCTTCTGCTGTATAGCTTCAAATTTAACTGGAAGTTCTAAGGTGTTTATTTATTGCCTGACTTTGCTAAGGCTTATAAAACTGCAAGTGACATTTTACTCTTATCCACTTTCCCTTCTGCTTGAACTGAACGACTTAAATAACATTGGCTAAAAGAACACCTACATGTTATGGAGTGGGCAGAGACCTGAACACTGAAGAAATTCTTTTGTGAGGGTCACAAAGTAAACATAGAAAGTTCAGTTTTATAAAGTGTGCCTGTATATACATGAAGGACCCTATGTAGTGTTAGAACATCTTAATTATAACATAAAGATATCAGGCAGGTTTACTTGTCAGACTAAAGGACTGGTCTATATTGCTTTATGTTCAGGCTGTCCTAGTTATCATGTTGGTATGAGTACTAGGAATTTGAGCACTAGAATTAAAGATCATGTTTATGACATCAAGGTGAAAAATGAAAATAATGCTCTTTATAAACATACCATTCATTGTAGCAACTACAAAACATTTTGTTTGTTATCCTAGATTATGTTCCACTTGATTTGAGAGAAGTTGTTTGAGAGAACTGTGTGGAACAAAAAGAAACTGAATTGCAACTAAGATTGGGAGCAGATAAACCACCTGGTTTAGATGAAACTATTAATATTAAGTGTTTTCTAAAGCAATGTAGGTTAGTAAAATGGATTAATACTTTAACCATGTTTTTAGAATGTTTTATTGGAGCTTTTATGTGATTAGATATTTTTTTCTTATTTCAGTACTTAAACTAGGTGTTTCGTATTGTAATTTATATTTCTGATGAAGTCATTTTATTGACAAAAGTTTGGAATAAAGGTGTTTTAATGCTAAAGTACAGTTTTTGCTATATAATTAAAGAGACTTCAAGCCAAACAAACCATAAATGCTCAAGTGACACCTTGAGGTCTAAATTAAAACTGCAAGTTTATTTAATAGCATTTTGTATTAGTTCTGGTGATCATTAATCCTTCACTGAATGTAAATTATTAGGAAATACTTCAGACAGTTAAGTTAGTTCATTTGGTCTGATATGCAGAAAGTCATTGCAGTACAGACGCTTACGACTACAAAAGTCAAGTTAAATATCCAGCATTCCAGAATATTAATTATACTATTCAGGAGGAAAGGAATATGAAGAATATGAATGCAGTAGCTACAGACTATTTCAGTTTATTAGGACAGTTTATTGGAGACAGCATTTAGGTAATGTTGACATCTACCTCCACTGTACATAATAAAGCATTCTTAACTGAACTACAGTGTATGTAGACTTTATTCTGAAATGTACCAGATGACTTGGTGCACGAAGGACAGACTAGCACCTGTTCAGCACAATTCTGGGAAATTATTTATTTATTTATTTAACATTTGTTTGCCAGGATAGTCCGAATGGACAAGTGTCTGTTTTCAGCGGAGTCCTGGGGAGAAAAACTCTGTATGTTTACAGAGAGAAGAACAATTTACAAAAGAGACATTACAGAGTAGTAGCATACAGACTGTAGACTTTACAGCCATTAGTATACAATAAGAGGATATTCCCCTTTTTGGTTGAAAATACAAGTGTACAAAATATACAATGAGAGCAGATAAGAACCTGGTAGAGCATTGCAAGATATTGTACAATTGAATAAGAGTATATAAATGTGGTTAAGTTTCCATATATACATTCAAGCAAATACACGTAAGAGCATATACACATATATACATATACACACACACACACACACACACACACACACACACACAACACACACACACGCACGCACACGCACACACACACACACACACACACACACACACACACACACACACACACACACACACACACACACACACACACACACACACACACACACACATTGCAGTCATTCTAACCTCATTTAAGTTTCTGTCAGTTATTTCCAGCTCTATTCCAGTATTCTACAGTCATATCAGTTCTTTCACTCACTAATAAAATCTCCCAAAATGTTCTGGAAACAGGCAGTCTTACAAGATGGAGTAACCTTCCATCCATGAATTCCACATCCTTTCAAATTTCTGCCTCCGATTTTCTTTTTCATTTCAACAACCTTCACATTTTCAAACTGCATCTGACATTCCTGCTTCCCGTCTATACCTACGTTCATTTTACTTCAGAACTACAGCATCTAAAGACATTCGCCCTCTGTTTGAACAGATTGAATTTGATAGCCTCCCAGGTACAGACAACCTTCACCCATGGTTTATTTATTACTGCAGATACAAAATCATAACCACATTAAAACACATCTGTAACCCGTGTATTACATTTAATATTTTGCCTAATATCTAGGAAAATGCCATTATAAAACCTCTCCCCTAAGAAACGCTATCCTTACAATCCATCTGACTTTCAGCTCATTTCTGTTCTCCCCATTCTAGGAAAGATTTTGGAAAAATTTGTTTACTTGCAGCTCACTCAGTACATCAGCCAATACCACCTTCTCTCTCAAAAGCAGCACGGCTGTTGATCTGGTTGCAGTACAGCCACAGCTATCAGGATACTCAGTGACAACATTTTTCTTGTAATAGGCAAAGGCCTTTTTACTGGAGCCATTTTTATTGAACTGACAAGAGCCTTTGGTCTTATTGATCACTCATTTCTCCTAGGCCATCTCACAGAAATAGACAACAATGATGACACACAGCCCTGGTTCAAAAACTACCTCTTTAACTGACACTTTGCAGTGAATTTCAGTTCCTCAACCTCTACGTTAGTCTTTCTGCAGAAAAATGCCCCCCAAGGATCTATCATGGCACCTGTCTACATCAGGCCCTCAGCAGAAAGGTGTCTCCCAGGGATTTATTCAGGCACCACACCTTTTTTCTGTTTACATTAACAATGTCTCGTTTGTCCGACCCCATCTTCCCTCCTGCTTTATGTTGATGACGTGGTCCTATTCCACTTAATGAACTGAAACTTAAAGCTGATTTTCATGTCCTTATTCAGTGGGCCAGTGGTAAACAATTAGTTCTAAACTCCTCTATAATGAAAACAATGCTTATTGTCACTAGACAAAAGCTCACATCCATCTCCAGAGCTCTAAAATTACTTGATTATCTTGCTAGTGCTATTGAAAATGTCAATTCATTCACATACATAGGGATTTGGTTGGACCCCTTCCTAAATTTCCAATTCCACCTGGACTACACACACAAAAAAGTCAACTCTCTCCTAATCTGGGGTAATGAGCTCGCCCCTTTTCTATCTAGACCCTGTAGAAATGCTGTAAGTAAAGGTATCTTACTGGTTCAGGCAGAATATTGTCTCCGTCTAACTGCTACATCTTCTAAAAGAAATGCACCCACCATTCAGTCCATTTCAAATGCCATATGCTGATTAATCACTCTTTTCCCAAGAAATAAACACCACTGCAAAAACAATGAAAAAGTTAACTGTCTACCATAGAAACAATTTGCTGACTTTCTACTTGCCTCTCAGCTATTTGAAATTATCAGGAATGACATCTTACCCGCACTAGTATTCAAGCATTTTAGAGATGTGCCATAGAAATATTAACCACTCAATTCCTCTCCTCACCCCCCACCCCACCAAAAAAAAATAGGCTTCACTGCACAAGCCGTGTTTTCTCAGTCCGTGGTCCTAAACTGGGGAATCTCTCCCTTCTTTTCTGGAACGTTATCCTTATTATCTCACTTTCTGATCCGAAAGAGACAGACATGTCAAGATTCCAGGGAAATGTATCTGCTATGGATCTCATCATATAACCTAATCTCTTTATACCCTTTTTCTCACAACTTAGCATTTTTTTTTTCGTGCTTACACACACTTAGCATTGAATTCCATTCTGTATATAATGCATGCATATAGTGTGTTTTTGTATATAATCTGTATACCTGCATAGTTTATTGTTTTGTCATGATCAATAATGCATGCATATATTGTGTTTTTGTCAGTCAATCTGTATATAATGCATGCATATATTGTGATTCTGTCAGTCATTCTGTATATAATGCATACATATATTGTGTTTTTGTCAGTCACTCTGTATATAATGCATGCATATATTGTGTTTTTGTCAGTCGTGTTTTTGTCAGTCACTCTGTATATAATGCATGCATATATTGTGTTTTTGTCAGTCACTCTGTATATAATGCATGCATATATTGTGATTCTGTCAGTCATTCTGTATATAATGCATGCATATATTGTGTTTTTGTCAGTCACTCTGTATATAATGCATGCATATATTGTGTTTTTGTCAGTCACTCGGTATATAATGCATGCATATATTGTGTTTCTGTCAGTCATTCTGTATATAATGCATGCATATATTGTGTTTTTGTCAGTCACTCTGTATATAATGCATGCATATATTGTGTTTTTGTCAGTCACTCTGTATATAATGCATGCATATATTGTGTTTTTGTCAGTCACTCTGTATATAATGCATGCATATATTGTGTTTTTGTCAGTCACTCTGTATATAATGCATGCATATTTTGTGTTTCTGTCAGTCATTCTGTATATAATGCATGCATATATTGTGTTTTTGTCAGTCACTCTGTATATAATGCATGCATATAGTGTGTTTTTGTCAGTCACTCTGTATATAATGCATGCATATATTGTGTTTTTGTCAGTCACTCTGTATATAATGCATG
>NC_056745.1:71153457-71235957 GCF_019279795.1 Protopterus annectens
CACACTCTGGCCAGGCTTATAAATGCCCTCGGGCAGATAGCCTAGTACCTACCTATGAACCTATATAGGTTACTTACAAATTGTCAAATTATACCATGGTTATGTGCATGTTTATGTGTCCCAGGTGTTCATTGTTTAACCACTAAGATCTGCAGTGATTGAAGGACCCTGTCCCAGGTGAGTGTACTTGTAGATGTGGCTTCTGGAGTAGTAGCAGTGATTACATATCCACAAGGGGTTTACTGTTTACCCTATTTGTGTGTGTGATCATGGAAATAGTGTATATAAGTTAGCTGGGTACGGAGTCAAAGTCTCCCTGTATGTGTACGGGGATGCTTGCCCCCTCTGAAACAAGGTATTTGTTAGACTGTATGCGAATGTGATACATGGAATAGTCTTGTGTGTGTGTGTGTGTGTGCGTG
The DNA here is from genome assembly GCF_019279795.1 of Protopterus annectens. Classification (NCBI taxonomy): domain Eukaryota; kingdom Metazoa; phylum Chordata; order Ceratodontiformes; family Protopteridae; genus Protopterus; species Protopterus annectens. The sequence goes on from NC_056745.1 coordinate 71,153,880, forward strand.
CGTGCGTGCGCGCGTGTGTGTGTGTGTGCGCGCGTGTGCGTGTGTGTGTGTGTGTGCGTGTGTGCGTGTGTTGTGTGTGTGTGCGCGCACGCGCGCGTGTGTGTGTGTGTGTGCGTGTGTGTGTGTGTTTGTCTGTTTAAAAAAAATGGTGTTTGTAAGTTGTCTTATGTATGCAGTCTCATTATGATTTACAGTCTAGTGTTAACTACATTTATTTTTCTAGTTCTGTGGTTTTGCTGCTGGGTTATGGATGTTAATATGCATATTGGCATGTATATGCCATATAAATTTGTGATCATTTGTACATAAGTTTTGATTGCTTGCACACTCAGCCAGACTTTCTTGATTAGCTTGCTTTTAGTCAGTGTGTTGATCTTTTCTATGGCGTGCGTTCATAATAGTGTACATTTGGGTATCCGCTGTGTAATGAGTGATGTAGTAAGTATTGTGGATCTGTTTTATGATGATTCATGAAGTGACAAACATGAAATGAGTTGTCTAATCTTAATGTACACAATATTTCATTAATTACACAGACCAGATCCCAATGTATTCCTTTTGTCTTGTTTTTCTTGTATGCTAAGTATAGGTTTTTATGAATGAGAAAGCCACATGGATAGTTTTCTAGTGCACTTCTGAGGTTAAGTGTTATAGTATTGTTTTAGCAGTGCTGGGAAGATAATAACATGGTTTTACTTTTGTTTCCAGTCTCTGTGTAGCTTTGGTCTTTGGATGATTTAATCTTTAGATGATGTTGCTGTAATACCACAACATAGTAATGTTTAACCAAAACTGTTCTGATCACAGATGAAAAGTGGCACAAAAATGTAGATCCATATTAATCAGTGATGCAGTGAAGTACAAGCTTTGGTAAATATACTAGCAGCAAAACCAGTAAGTGAGTTAGAAAGGTAGCAATGAATAATGTCTGTATTTATAGTAACTGCTGATGCTATTGGTTGTGTTGCCCCTACTGGAAAGAAAAAAATGAATATTAAATATTTTTTCCTTTAAAAATAATAGATCACACATTTTCTGTTTTATTATTTCTGCAGCTTACTGCACTAACTGGGCTGTTTTCTAAATAAGTTTGCATTTTATTTACTCCAAATGCAGAATAAAACAAACTTTGCCTTTTTCAGACTTTTCTGCCCTTTTGCAGAATCGTGGAAACGTTGATGAAAAGGCAGCTTACTGAGCTGCTGCATGAAGCAGAAAGGAGCCATTTTGTAATGGCTCAGGCAACTCAAGTGACAAGAAGTGAAAGAAGGAATTAATGCATGGCTGCAGAGCCAGAAGTATGTAAATGTGGGAAGAAGTGTTTTCTTTTGTGTGTATCTATAGCTTTATATTGATAGCTATAACAATATGTATGGGTGTGCGTGGGTGTGTATGTCTGTGTGCGTATCTGTGTGTGAGGAAGTTGCATTGGGTTACAAATCATATTCTGACTGTTGTGAGCAGCAAAGATACATTACTATGTGGCAATAATTATTTATGAATTTATTCATTCATTTGATCACAGTCAGATATATGAGGTATTTATAGCATACAATTAGCTGTAATTGATGGCCACATCTGTGTGTGTGTGTGTGTGTGTGTGTGTGTGTGTGTGTGTGTGTGTGTGTGTGTGTGTGTGAAAGGAGTGTTGTAGGTTTTACTATATTTTTCTGACAGCAGCAACATGAAGCATATGTGGCCATTATTTTTGCATTTATTATTTATTTATTCATTTTCTCCCAATCAGACATCTGATGTGTACACATTCTGGTTACTGTAATTGGTGAGTACATTTGTGTGCATACGTCTTTGTGTGTGTGTGTGTGTGTGTGTGTGTGTGTGTGTGTGTGTGTGTGTGTGTGTGTGTGTGTGTGTGTGTGTGTGTGTGTGTGTGTGTGTGTGTGTGTGTAAGGCACTAAATACATTACTTTTATTTTATTCAAATCTGGTATGTGATGAATATACTGTCAATAAATGTGACTATAATGGCTATGTGTGCTTTCTGTGGATGAGTATAACAGATGCTGCTGTCATCTGTTTGTTTTCAACAGTCCTTATTCTGGCTTTGCAGGTCTATTATATGTTTATGCAATGCCTGCTGGAATAGTGGATTACTGATTCAGATTGTTCTAGTCCAGTATGCATGAAAAAACAATGAAGTGGTCACCTAGTGAAATCACCGAAGCGCAGCTAATGCCAGCACATCCAGATATAGCACTAGGCTACAACCCATTGAAAAGTTTTGTGGAAGGATATAGCTTGCTAGGTTGACAGACATTTAGTCAAAACTGCAGTAGCAGACAGAAAGAAAGAAACTCAGCAGATGAAAGACTATTAATAAACTTTTCCTCTTTTCTCTGTGTTAGAGTGACCTTGGAGCTGATTCTAGTAAAGAGGGTGGGTGTTGGAAGTACAGATCTTTGTTTTAGTCTGTGGAAGACAAGACTCCCCACAGAAACCTTATTCAGTTTCCTTGCATTGCCTGACTTGTTTTGGCAGCTAGTCTGTTTTGGCCAAGTGCCCATCAGCCAATCATTGTGAGTCTCAGATTGAGGTCTTCTGGCAGAAATAGAGAGTTTTTTTCAGTCAAGTCTTTTAGGAAGTTTCTAAATAGAAATTTGAATCAGACTGATTTACCAATAACATTGATAATTCACCATATAGTTAGCATAAGCTTTTAGACTGTCATAAACAAGAACATGATTCGAAGCAAAGATGCAGAACAACTAAACCTTATACATGAAATACAAGCAAAATAAATTTCTGGCAAATTTTCACTCAGGAAGGTACAGTGAGGAAAGATACTTGACATAACATTGGAGCTCCAAAGAAAGGACATTGTGGTAGTAAATTATAATATTTAGGTTTACGCATTTTTGTAACCTCATAGACCTCATTTTTCTGGCCTGCGTTTTCTCCATGTAGTAGCATTCTTCTCTGGGAGGAATCAGTATGGGTCTCATGCTTTCTTAGGGAATGATGTAGGCAGTATTATTAGTCCTTATATTGTTCTGCAATCTCTTTTAGCATGTATTTACTGTAGAGCCTTGTGCATGGTGAAAAAATAGCTGTACTAAGGCACTAGTAAAATTTAAAGACCATGTACAGGTATAACACATCTATGCATAAATGCATGTAGCTACTACTACCAGGATATATCCAAAATGTATTTTATTTCTCTGTGACAGTAGCAAAAATTTTCATTGTGCTGCCTTAGTCCCTGTACCTGGTCAGTTAAGTGTGGGGAAGGGGATGTGTAACGGGCTGTTTAAGAAAGGTATTGCCCTCATTGCCACAAGGGGCATTTCCTTTAAGTGGGTCTACCCCTCCCCCAAATCACTGAAGGAGGTTTCCTCTGGTCTCCACCAGTGTGTTCCCAAGAGATGAGCAGGCCAGGCTCCTTCACGTTTATCCCTCTCTGCTGGCTTCTTCAGTGTTGGGGTCACTAACTGAACTTTGATCAACTGACTTACAGTAAGGACACCATCTCTCTGCATGATGAAGTTAGGCAAAGGCTCAATTTTTACTTTAATAATTCTTCCATGGAAAACGTTTGAATGAGTACTGATACCTTTCATTTTAATGTTCCTGGTACATTTGCTTTCCTGGATTTCTTTATAAGCAGCATCAAAAAGTCTGTTTTGTTCATTCTAACTTTTTTCATGCTAATAACCCTATGAATCTATTTGCAAATTACAGTGACATGCAATGGGGTGTCCTTTATTATCTCATTTGATTAGCCTGTATTTGAAATCACTATTTTGCGATCTTTTCAAATCTAATATTCAGTTTTCTACAGTATATAATATTGTTTTACCCTTTCTGGCATTTTCTAAAAATAATATCTAATATCTGATAAACTGTCAAAGGTGGCAAAGAAATGTTAAGTTGATATATTAATAAGCATAATATTGGAAAACATTCTATGCTGCTATTAGGTAATGAAAGTTTATAAAAATGTTTGTTAATCTAATAGCCTCATAGTTTATTGCTACCTTAAAATACAATTTGACACCTTGCAAGTTGTCAGTCATTTATCGAGAGCTAAGGGGTAACAATAGTTATGTTGCATGGGTAGACAAACATCCTTGGAACATTTTTCTTAGTAAAGGTAGAGCTGTAAATATTCTTACCATAGGTAACCTTGAAAATAAGGAAAAATATGACAATAACAATGTTTAGATTAAACATCAGAACTGTTTTGATATTTCTGACAGCTCTTCTGTATGGACTTTTACAAATGTTGCAACCATACTTATCAAACTTTACCATAAAGGCTTTACAACGCGAATGTGAAAGAAAATATTGTTAAAGGTATGATAAAGGTAGGGTATACAGCATCTTTATATGCCTGTGATAAGAAGGAAGTAAAACTAACATTATGCAATATTCTAAACTTCAGTTTATATATGGTATGATTAAATCTGGAATAGGCTTATACATTAAAAGTAAAAAGTACAGAGTAAAAATAGAAGTTGCAATTAATCAGCTTACAAAAATCAGTAAGCCTATGCCAGTAGTTAAAATTAGTTTTATGACAGTAACAGTAAATGCATATAGGAGATACTCAATTACAATTTAGCTAAATCCTGCTGATGACAGTGCTGCCATTTTAAATTATTTTATTAAAGATAAATGTATTTGTAAAGGACTGCCAGTAAAGTAAGAATATAAACCACATTTGTCATTTAGATGATCTTCCCTTAAAGTGAGTCATGTGTGTCTATAGCTCTCATTGTATGACCTTCATATAGTTTTCACTGTATGACCTTCATCATAATTCAATGTATATTTAATCACTTCCAGGGATCAAAGGGCAAAATAAAAATGAAATAAAAAGAAAACATTTTTAACCTGCAATTCATTGTCATTCTTATACGGATAACGTAAGGCGGGACTAGTTCTGCTTTAACCTGTTAACTTGGATGTGGTTGGTGGCTGGTAACGGATTCCTGTGAAGAGGCATTTTAGAACCTGGACAGCATAATGGTTAAGGTGTTTACCTTATACACAAGAGGTATACGGTTTGATTCTCACCAGAGGAAACTGGTTAGGCTTAAAATGTCCCAGAAGGACAGTTAGCCTAGTACTTACCTATGAACTACTGCTCCTATCAGCTGTTTTGGAAAGAGGTACTGCAGGATGGAAAGAGTCATTACAAGGCTTAGAAATGTTATCCTTTTCTTGGAAAGATTTAAGCAGTTTTGTAGCTGGACTACCAAATAGCAAATTAACTCTGACAGGTATATCCAATATATGCAATTTCACATCCTGTTGTAACTTCTCTGATCTCACCCAGGCATGGCTTGTAATAAATGACTTCTTCTGTGATTGTAACCCTAGACATTGTCTTAACAAAATCATACGAAGACTTCAAGGTATGAACAACTACTTTTTGCTGTTCTGTTAATCACTGTATCTCTGTATTTTTCTTTGAGTCTGTTATTTTATCTAAAGATCTCTGAATCTGATCAGACTTGTACTTTTCTATATAATCATATGGCAAGATAGTTAGCAGACAGATGACTGAATTGCTGGACCATAGGATCATAGGAGATTTCTAGGCTAATGGCCCTAAAAAAATGTCTACAACCCCTGCCTCACTCTCTGCCCCCTTTCCCTTTCAAAGATAGTATCCCAAAATCTAAATACTACCAGCTTGGGGGATAGTGTCAAAAACCTCAGCTAGGCATGCACTAAGTAACCACTGTATATAGCTTCTGTAACCTTTTCAAAGAAACTTAGTTTCTGGAGATATGACCTTCCCTTCACAAAACAATCTGACTGGTTTATGTGTGCAGAAATAAGTTTTGCTATGATACATTTCATGGCTGTATTTATAAGGCCATTGTGGCTGAAGATACTATAATTACATGGGTATTTAGAGGGGGCCACTCTTGTGTAGGAAAATCACAGTGGTGTGGCTATTCACCAGGCATCAGGCGCAAACCTTGCAGATAGGCTGAGGTTGAAAAGTTTAGAAAGAGGCTCAGATAGGGCATCCTTGATAGTGATAAAAGTGCTGTCTTGTATTCTGTCTTTCTCCAACAGTATTAAAATAAAACCAGCATTACAAAAATTGTATTAATTTTAGCTTTTCACAGGGAGTCTAAGACTTGTTCCATAGTAATTTCCAGGAAATCTACATTTAAAGGGATACTGTGGGCAACGATGTAGATAGTGGTGGCGAAGTTAGCACTAAATTTGCCTGCTAATATAGTGACTATATCCTTGGGACTGGAATATGTGATACTATTATTGATGAGTGCAATGCATTTTGGATATTATTCTTAATTTCCTGACATAACTGAACAAAGATTAGTGGTTTCCTTTGCTATTCATAGCGACTTTAAGTGCATACTTAGCTTTACATTTTCATTTATGTTTTCTTACACTCAGTGATGCAAACATTGACACTAGGTGATTTGGCCAGATTGACTAATGTTGATGTGACACCCTGACCCCATGATGCAGCTGTTTAGGTGCTGATAAAAGTGAGAAGTGAAAGAGTCAAACTTCTCAACTGGGTCCATTTACAAGGTATTGTTGGGAATTTTGCATAGGTTTTCTACAAGATGAAGAAGGTATGTCCAAGTCACTAAAGACAGTCTCATTTTGATAGGGATATGTGGCTATCAAAGAATTATTTAATAGCTGGATTTGTTAAGGGTCATTTTGATCTCCAGGAGCTTCAAGTTAGGGCTGTGGGTAATTTGAGATGAGGTGATGGTGTTTCTGGCAAATACAGATAGTCCCCTGCAATTACCCAAGGGCCTAGAGGCAATACAGGTTATAAACACTGCTACAGAGGAAGTGCTGTCACTGGACTGAAGATGTTTCTTAGCAACGACACAAATATCAGTGTGTTTGAACTGCAGCAGGGACAACAGTTCTGGTATCTTTCTATTGAGACTCCTAGCACTGAGAAATCCCACCATTACATTGTCCAAATAGTGACAGAGAATCAGTTCAGAGACAATGGGCTTAGCAAAGGATTTAGCCTGTATGTGGAAGCCTTGGTGTGAGAGATACAACCCTTCCTGGTGAAACAGGAAATCCTATCTGTAATCTCAAACTAGGCTAACACATACTGAATCCCCTTAGAATGACACCAACTAAAACAAAGTCAGCAACCACAGAAACATCAAAGACCCGTAGTGGTAAATAAAGAAAATTACTATGAGGAAATCCACTTGAAATAAACCGCTCCAACGTCAAGCTAAAACTTTATTAAAACAAAGTTTTCAGGTAACAACCATTTCTAAATGCTAATACCATTACACAGAATAATCAACATTTAAATAAGGGGAAACAAGTATCACATGACCACAGCCAGCATATCACATGACACTGTATACATTTTTTTTTAAAAATACATGAATCATTTTGTTGTTGTATTCTTACTAAAACAGGTTTAATACTTACAGTATTGCTAAGACCAGGTTCAAACTCTGCACATAATCTAATAATCCATTCATACTCTTTATTTTCAAGAAAATTGTTTAAATCACCCCCCCGTGATACTTGTTTGCTCTTATTTAAATGGTGATTATTCTGTGTAATGGTATTAGCATTGAGAAAGGGTTGTTACCCGACAACTTTGCTTTAATAAAGTTTCTGCTTGACGTTGGAGTGGTCTGTTTCTGAGTTTATCGTTGTTATTCTTCCAGTTACCACAGTATCAACCTTATTACCAAGAAACCCACTCGATCCACCACAACTAAAACCTTTAAAACTTTATTATAAAAGCACAAAATAACTAATATGGATAAGTGCTTTCAAGCAAATGCTCTTCATTAGATCTATTTACTAAGTTATATTCATTAAATTAAATAAAAAGACTCAGCCAATAAAGTCCAAGAGATGGGGGCATACTTTCATATTGCTGGCTTTAAAGGTAAAACCCTATTTAATCCTAGTAGCCGATCTGCTTGTAAATCGGTTATCCACTTAAGTTCACATAATTCAGTTTCTTGCTGAAGATCTCCACCTCTTTTAATCATTGGCTGTATAAATAACACCATAAATTAAAAAAAATGGTTAGGATATAATTCAATATGTTGAGCAAGTGCATTATGTTTATGAGTGTTTTGAACATCTCTCATATGCTGCAAGATCCTTTTTTTAAACATCTGATTGGTCTTCCCCACATAAAATGAGTCACATTTTCAGCATTTAGCAAGATACACAATGTTTCTAGTTCTACAGTTAGCATATAGGTTTGGTTTATACTCCACTTTGGTGACAGGGTGTCAAAAGAAATTCGAAGAGTCTGTATACTGGCACCCTTTACACTGCTTACAAGGAAAGGTGCCTTTCCTGGTTAAACTTTTTTTATTTTATCCTTTTCATTGCATGGATATATATGCTTACACAGAATTCTTTTCAGGTTTAGTCCATTCTTATAACTGAGCTGTGGTGTCTCTCCTACAATATTTTTATCTGATCATCAGTCTTAAGAATATGCCAATTCTTTCTGATTACTTGACGCATCTTCTTAGTACTGTTATTATATGGTAGTGTTACTCTTAAACACTTCAGTTCTCTTTTGTATACAGATGTTGGGGTTAGATCCGAGGATGATATTCAATCATTTCTCATTGTATTCCTGAACCATGGTTTCGCTCTTGTTGTTCGAGTTCTTAGACGTTCTTTAACTCCTTTATTTACTTCCTCTGACTTATAACCACGTGCTAAGAAATGAGTACTTATTTAATTTATTTCCTGCTCTTATACATCGTTACTAGTGCAAAGTCTCGATACTTTCATTGTCTGTCCTTTAATGATATTCTGATACACATGTGGCGGATGCATGCTGTCCCTTTTTAACAAGGTATTTCTCCAACATTCCTTCCTATGAATTCTTGTCTGATAATTTCCAGATATAGCCTTATAAACGTTTGCATCCAAAAAGTCTATCTCATCACAGGATGCTTTCATTGTAAAAGTCAAGAAGTTGGCACTTTGTTCTAGATATTGTACAAAGGATTGTAGCAGATCCATGTCACCTGCCCATAAAATAAATACATCATCCACAAATCTCTGATAGTATCGTAACAAAGGGCACCACTCATTGTTCCATGAAAAAATAACCTCCACTTCCCAGTTAGCCAACGACAAATTTGCATAGATGTTGACATATGCAGTACCTATGGCGACCCCCCCACCGTTGCCAGTAGTGTTGGTCATAAAATAAGAAAACATTATTTTCTAATATTAATCTTAGAAATGTGCTTATCTGCCAAATAGTTCTTTCATTAGACCAACCATGTCTGTTTAAGAAACCTTTTATTGCCATTATCCCATATTCATCAGGCATCACAATAAACAAATTGTTCACATCTAGGGTTACAAACAACAATCTTTGTTCATCATTTATAGTATTTATATATTCAGCTAAAGATTTCAACCATCATGTCAGGCCAAGGATGGGTTACTGAATATTTGTCAATACGGGTGGAGAACAAACTAAAACAAGCATTAGTTAATGCACCTGCTGTTTTAAAGGACACAGCTCATTTTTTGTGAAATCTTTAGCACCTATCTTTGAAATGAATGACTAAGTACTCATTTCTTAACACGTGGTTATAAGCCAGAGAAAGTAAATAAAGGAGTTAAATAATGTCTCGGACTTGAAGCTTGCTTTGGATGATTTCACTAGTGCTCTTATTTGCTTGTTCAGGCTAAGGAGAGATTGCTTCCAAATAGACACTTGCTCCTTCTTGGTCCTGGGCAGCAAGTTTTCCTTTTATTATAGAGTTTATTTATTATAGATGCCCACCAGACAGGTTTACTTTTCCTTGAGGAGGATGATTTCATCCTGTCTGGTATTTCTGATTCCATGCAGCTATATAAATGCTCATATAGTACTTTGGTGTAGGTTCGGACCTATGTGCCAATTCCTGTGGAGGGGGAGGGGGCTGTAAAGCTATGTTTACCTTCCCTCAGGAAGTTGTAATCAGAAGTTTTTTTGTTTGGCCCTAGCTGGGGGGGGGGGGTCAGGGGAGATGGTGACTTTGAAAATGACTGCTTTGTGGTCGGATGTTACCAAGGATGATTAAACTGTAGGGATGCTGCAGTGGTTACTCATGTTGGTTAATACCAAGTCCAAGATATTTTCACCTCTTATTGGGGTGTCAACCAACTGGTCCAAGGCATTTGCATTGACGAAATCAAGGAATCTCTGGGCATTTCTGTTTTGGCTTGAGTATTTCTTCCAGTCTATGGCTGGATAGTTAAAGTTATCAAGGATCAGGGTAAAGAGTTGAATCTTGATATATTTGAAGAGGTTCAGATATGTGGAGTGGACATCTTGAGTCAGAGTTGGAGACCTGTAGCTAGCTATGATTTGAATAGGGGTCTTGTCAATTGTTAACTGCACCTGGAGTATTTCTTGTGCATCATACCATCTGACCAGCCTACAGGTGTATATGTCTATTATATATATTGCAACTCCACCCTCCACCTCTTTTTGTTTTGCTGCCCAGGGGTTGGGGTCTGAATGAATGATAACATGAGTAACCTGGTATGGCTGGGGTGCTCTCCTCAGCTTTGAACCAGGTTTCTGTGACTGCACAAATGTCAGCTTCTTCCAGGATTAAGAATGCTTGCAATGAGTGCAGTTTCATGTTTAGACTCCAGTTATCTTCTTTTGGTATCTAGGCATCATTCTTGTTGAAGGAAAGATGCTCCTCAAGACCAGTATCTTTACTGATTGTGTCACGTATTATAAGTTCCATCATCTCTCACTCCATGCCCCTCTGGGTGAAGCGCTTTAGGCCATTCACTTCTACATGGGCCACCATTAGGTTGTCATCATATTTGACTGGTTTAAGAGTTCATAAGGCCCTTGTGACATCACAGAGCCCAGACAAGCAGCTAATAGTCACCTTGCTCTTGCCAAGTCTGGTCAGTGTGCAGTTGGTATACCTAACTACAGAGCCACTTATGATAACAACATTTCCCTTTGAGGAAAAGGACTTGTGTAAATGTGTATATTTAAAACAATACTTTATTTCTCTAACAAGATTTGGAATGTTGAGCAATGAATACTTAATTTGTCATTTAGATTATGATATTTATTGCAACAATTGAAAGCACAGTTTATACATTACTGCACAAATGAGGTTTGTGGAACAGACTGATTTGTCCCAGGACATATTCAAGTGGTGTTAGATAAACAGAGTAGCAAGAATTAAGAGGATAATGACAGAGTTAAATGGGATGGAGGGATGTGTGGGAGGAAATGAGGTAAGGGTAGGGAGGGGCTTAAAGGGTTTTAGGCAAATGTAACTGGGATAGGAGTCACATTTTTGCTGTGAACTTGCTAAGGCAAGCATTACATCTGAGACAACCTGTAGGTATTCCTGTGGCAGGTATGCCAGGGATTCTGGTGAGTTGTGGTTATAGGCAGGAGGCAGGTGGTCTACATAAGGAAAATATATATATATTTTTTGGTTATGGTGTAGTTAAGCTGTGTGGAAGATATGTTAAGAGGAAGGAATTTGCACTATTGCTTTTATAGAGTAGTGTGTATGTATATATGTATATATATATATATATATATATATATATATATATATATATATATATTTATATATTTATAAAGAAAGCTATATATTATTATAGATATGGGAGGTTTATTATAAGCAGTTGTCTGGTCCAGGACGAAGAATTGCTAATGAGGGGCTTACTCCTTACTGCTGCCTATTTGGGCCAGAACTTTATTAATTTAGTATAATTACTGTGGTTTGGCTTGTGACGGAAGGAACATTGCTACGGTAGTGTGCCTGCTTGCTCTGGGTCTCGTACAGCTTTATGAGTCATTGCTATCTTTGTGCTGGTTAAGTGCAGTTAAGCTGTTTGTATCGCTCATTTGTGACAGTGCTTTAATCATTTACTGTACTTTGTTTGTATCACTCATTTGTGACAGTGCTTTACTCATTTACTGTACTTTGTATCGCTCATTTGTGAAAGTGCTTTACTCATTTACTGTACTTTGTATCGCTCATTTGTGACAGTGCTTTACTCATTTACTGTACTTTGTATCGTTCATTTGTAACAGTGCTTTAATCATTTACTGTACTTTGTTTGTATCTCTCATTTATGACAGTGCTTTTTCTTATTTACTGTACTTTGTATCGCTCATTTGTGACAGTGCTTTACTCATTTACAGTACTTTGTCTGTATCGCTCATTTGTGACCGTGCTTTTTCTTATTTACTGTACTTTGTATCGCTCATTTGTGACAGTGCTTTACTCATTTACTGTACTTTGTATCGCTCATTTGTGACAGTGCTTTACTCATTTACTGTACTTTGTATCGCTCATTTGTGACAGTGCTTTACTCATTTACTGTACTTTGTATCACTCATTTGTGACATTTACTGTACTTTGTATCGCTCATTTATGACAGTGCTTTACTCATTTACTGTACTTTGTTTGTATCACTCATTTGTGACAGTGCTTTACTCATTTACTGTACTTTGTATCGCTCATTTGTGACAGTGCTTTACTCATTTACTGTACTTTGTATCGCTCATTTGTGACAGTGCTTTACTCGTTTACTGTACTTTGTATCGCTCATTTGTGACAGTGTTTTACTCATTTACAATACTTGTTCTCTTTCCTTTAAGAGGAGTAAATTACCTATGGTTTTGGGTGTCTTCTTGCATTTTCCGTTTGGTATCTCGGTATTGCAAGGTTAGGACTTGGGGGAGGGGGGGCAGGGCCACACTACATTTTGCTAGTTGCAGACAGTCTGAGGGATTTTCAAAAAAAAAAAAAAAAAAGGGTTTTGCGCTTGGCATGGAAGCTGCCAGTTTCTTCAACTCATTTACATATCTTGTACTCCGTTCTCAGCAGCTCATGCGGGTCTTGGGTGGCTTTCCTTGTCACTGCATAATTCAGTGGTTGTTTGGGGGTTAGAGGAAGCCAAGATGGCCGTTTCACAGGCTGTGAATTCCGCACAGGGGACAGAGATGCTACAGTGCATGCACGGGTAGCGTCGACAACTACCATTGTTTTTATACACTTACTTTGTTTTACCTTTAGAAAAGATAAACGATTGTCTCATGCTGAGAACACTGTTTTTTTAGGTTATAGCACTTTATTTATGTAACCTCCAGAGTGAAACCATTTACATCTCCATCACAGTGCAAGAGACGGATAATGTGTGTCCCTTTCATCCTTGACAGAGATAACAGAGGCTAAGAGGTTACCATCAGTATTTTAGATTATTGTGGGCAAGGAATGCCCTCAGCTAACCATAGGAAAGATGCAGTAGAATTTAATATCTTGCTACAATAACTCTGCATTGCAGCCAGAAGGTTAAAAAAATGGAGTTGTAGTGTTTTAAGTAAACAAATATGGAGAAAGACCATAAATATGAGCCAAAATCTTACCATTCTGCAGAATGAATCTGACAGAGTAGCCTCAGAATTCTAACTAGCTGGGATTACAGAAATATATAGATATCAAGCTTTCAGGAGTATATACTGCAGTCAGCAAATTTGAATTAGAGGTTTGATACAGTTAAGGGGGGGCATACACAATGAAAAATAACTACTAGTACTTTAAAACAGAAGATGCCACACTTTAGTAAATAATACAAAGCATAGTTATAATTTATCAGGAGAAGTGTAATAAAACATGATACAACAATATACATTTAAACTATTTTATGACATGCATTTATTATAATAATGAGAATATATTTGTAACCAGTGATCACGTGAAAACGCAACCTACAAAAGTGGTGATTATATATCACTGACACACAATAAGGTTTATGTCTTTCTTTTAGTTATTTGTCATGGAAGTATGGTATTTGAGAATTAAAGATTAATAGGAAATAATATTTTATGGTTCTCACAGTCTGCAGGCTGTAGTCACGCTTTATGGCATTTCAGAACTGAAATACCCAGTTTAGTACATTACCACTTTGTTGTGTTAGATTATGTAATATAGGCATACTTCCAGAGGAATATGAAATTCAGCTCTGCTACTGATTATAGTCAAGTTGTGATAATATTCATTATGTTGGTTCTTCTAAACAGTTGTATTATGACTGATGTAAGGAATTAGGGTTTGAAGAAACAATACTGTGAAAAATCTGCTGAGAATGAGACTGTTTTTTGGCATATACTGAGGTTTGCTGAGGTGTGTTCTTCAGATAAATGTCTATCTCTGTCTAAGATGATCTTACTTTCAATATCTGTATACAATTGTGTTTTACAGCCAGCGTGCTTACACAGTTCAGATTCATACCTCAGATTCTTTAACATTTAAACTAACAGCTCATGAAATTATTATTATTATTGAATTAAATGATTATTATTATTAGCTCATTAGCATTTATTCTATGAGGGTTTTGTTGCTGTTGTTGTTGAGTTATGAAAGTAATGAGCAATGGGCCGGGATAATTTTTATGTCAACTAATTTATCTTCTATGTTTGTGCATAGATGTGAATAGATATATATGATATTATCAGAGATATACCATTCCCAAAAATGATTTCAGGCACAAAGCAGTACTAGTAGGAGTCAGTATGTCATAAGTTTATCATGGATACCCTGCATGAAATACATATAGTTTAGGTTTTCTCCCCTTGGTGCTTTGGACACTTGTTTTAAGCATAGTTCCCTGGATTTCAGTCACTGGAAGTTTAGTAGTGGAAGCAGATATGTATGGAAAGTACACCTTGTCATATTTGAAGAATGGATGAAATATGCAAAATGTCTTACAGTATGAGTCCAGCCCTGTGGTGCAGAGGGATAACACCCTTACTATGTGCCAGAGGACTTAGGTTTCACTAACTACATGGATGCTGAAAGGACCAGATAGAGGTTGGGATGGGAGTGAATGGCTGATGGCCCTCACTCGGTAGAAGGGAAGTTGACTAGGCATAAAAGCTGGAAAAGCTCCATGCTGCTAGCACTATACCACTTCATCGGGAGGCTGCACACACTAGGAAGAGTGCATGCCCCTAATATAGACAGCAATTGACTATACCACTTCATTAGGAGGCAGCATACACTAGAATAAGTGCATGCACCTCATATAGGCAGCAATTGACTATACCACTTCATCTGGAGGCTGCACACACTAAGAAGAGTGCATGCACCTCATATAGGCAGCAATTGACTATACCACATCATCAGGAGGCTGCAAAGACTAGGAAGAGTGCATGCACCTCATATAGGCAACAATTGACTATACCACTCCATCAGGAGGCAGCATATACTAGGAAAAGTGCATGCACCTCATATAGACAGCAATTGACCATACCACTTCATCAGAAGGCTGCACACACTAGGAAGAGTGCATGCACCTCATATAGGCAGCAATTGACTATACCACTTCATCTGCAGGCTGCACACACTAGGAAGAGTGTATGTACCTCATAGAGGCAGCAATTGACTATACCACTTCATCTGCAGGCTGCACACACTAGGGAAAGTGCATGCACCTCATATAGGCAGCAATTGACTATACCACTTCATCTGGAGGCTGCACACACTAGGAAGAATGCATGCACCTCATATAAGTAGCAATTGACTATACCACTTCGTCAGGAGGCTGCACACACTAGGAAGAGTGCATGCACCTCATATAGGCAGCAATTGACTATACCACTTTATCAAAAGGCTGCATTCACTAGGAAAGGTGCATGCATCTTATATAGGGAGCAATTGACTATACCACTTCATCAGGAGGCTGCACACACTAGGAAAAGTGCATGCACCTCATATAGGCAGCAATTGACTATACCACTTCTTCAGGAGGCTGCACACACTAAGAAGAGTGCAGGCACAATATATAGGCAGCAATTGAGTATACCACTTCATCTGCAGGCTGCACACACACTAGGAAGAGTGTATGCACCTCATTGAGGCAGCAATTGAATATACCACTTCATCAGGAAGCTGCACACACTAGAAAGAGTGCATGCACCTCATATAGGCAGCAATTGACAATACCACTTCATCTGCAGGCTGCACACACTAGGAAAAGTGCATGCACCTCATATAGGCAGCAATTGGCTATACCACTTAATCAGGAGGCTGCACACACTAGGAAGAGTGCACGCACCTGATACAGGCAGCAATTGACTATACCATTTCATCAAAAGGCTGCACTCACTAGGAAAAGTGCATGCATCTTATATAGGGAGCAATTGACTATACCACTTCATCAGGAGGCTGCACACACTAGGAAGAGTGCATGCACCTCATATAGGCAGCAATTGACTATACCACTTCATCAGAAGGCTGCACACACTAGGAAGAGTGCATGCACCTCATATAGGCAGCAATTGACTATACCACATCATTAGGAGGCTGCACACACTAGGAAGAGTGCATGCACCTCAAATAGGCAGCAATTGACTATACCACTTCATCAACAGGCTGCACTCATTAGGAAAAGTGCATGCATCTTATATAGACAGCAACTGACTATACCACTTCATTAGGAGGCTGCACACACTAGGAAGAGTGCATGCACCTCATATAGGCAGCAATTGACTATACCACTTCATCAGAAGGCTGCACACACTGGGAAGAGTGCATGCACCTCATATAGGCAGCAATTGACTATACTACTTCATTAGGAGGCTGCACACACTAGGAAGAGTGCATGCACCTCATATAGGCAGCAATTGACTATACCACTTCATCAAAAGGCTGCACTCACTAGGAAAAGTGCATGCATCTTATATAGGCAGCAATTGACTATACCACTTCATTAGGAGGCTGCACACACTAGGAAGAGTGCATGCACCTCATATAGGTAGCAATTGACTATACCACTTCATTAGGAGGCAGCACACACTAGGAAGAGTGCATGCATCTCATATGTGCAGCAATTGTTGAGCTTGCAAGGCTGCGGTAAGGAGTGAGTTAATGTATACTCCACATCAGCAGTATAATGCTGCACCAGTGTCCTTGATGTCCTCACTGGCCCTGGACATCAGTTGGGTTGAGCTTGTGTGGGGGTGTTCAGTTGGGTCTGGTAAATGCAGTGAATGAGGAAAACAGCTGGAGGCAGCTGATAGTTAGATGCCAGTAGGAGGGAACAAATACCTTGTCAGAGAACAACAATAACAGTAGCCTTCTGAAATGTCTGGTATTTATTCATGTAACATTTGTTGACTGGGAAAGTCTGACGAGGACAGAGCTTATTTTCAGCAGAGGCCCAGGGAGAAATGCTCAAGACACATGTCTTTGGAATGTGTTAGGAAACCGGAGTACCCAGAGCAAACTCACACAAATGCAGGGAGAACATGCAGATTCTGCACAGAAGGCACCCCAGCTGAGAACTGAACCGAGAACCTCTTGCTGTGAAGCAACAACATTAACCGTTGCACACAAAAAAATTGGCATTCAGATCAGCTACAGTATAGGAGCTCCAAGAACTTTAAGAATGCATACACACTGACATTAGCACATGAATAGCACAATTATTACTAACAGAGCAGTACATATTTTTACAATTTTAGTAACTAAGACATTTTAATACAGTTTTGGGCTTAGAACAATCTTCTTATAAGAGAGACTATTATTCTTTGTTGCTATCCTTGGAAAGGAATCATTGTAGAAACATTTCAGCTAATTTGGGAATAGGTAGTACTGAGAACTGAGCAGCAGTGGCACATTTTAAAACAGTGGAAATCATCACTATTTTAAATAAAATATTTCTGGTTATTATTCCAAAACAAGAAGTACATGAACTCCTATTCACACATGAGTAGGATTCCCACTGCAGAACTTTACTACCTCAGGGAATCTCACATTTTCAAGGCTGAGAAGTTCACAGCTTCATATGTTTGATTGCCAAGTTTGTGACCTACTGGCCTTTTAGAGGCTAGATTACTATAAAATAATGTTACTTTCTTTATATAAGTATGTTTAAATGTAGTTTTAGGACAAGCAAGCCATGGAATGTATATCGCATGCAGTTCCATCAATCTCAAAATGAACAAATTTCACGTACATCAAACTGTTTACATATAGTTAGAATAAGAGTGTTACTCCTTTCTAAGGGTTTTTTGCAGGGGTCACACCCCACGTAGGACTGCATCCCCTATACCCTTCCACTTAATATATACTGACTCCACAATCAGAAAACAGGGGACATTACCCCAAATTCTACACTGTTATTCAATTGTATTTAGTAGCACTACAGCAGATCAGTATAAGTATCTGTCAGCCAACTGCCTTTGATTAATACACAGTTGATTGACAGGTGCATTGAGCATAAGGAAAAGATCAACATATGTATGTACGTATATGTATATGTATACACACACACACACACACACACACACACACACACACACATATATATATATATATATATATATATATATATATATGGTTTCACTTCAGAAGCCTGAATGATCACAAGCCTGAATTGCTTAAGCCGGCCAAAAGCCTGAAATTTCATAAGCCTGAAAACTCAAAAGCCTGAATCCCATAAGACTGAAAATATGCAGAACACAAAAAATGACACACAAAACACATACAAGACAAAGGATAGCAGTTTCTCCCACACCCCTTGCTAATTAACTATATCAACTAGCACTGATCTCTCTCTCTTTATATATATGTGTATATATATATATATATATATATATATATATATATATATATATATATATATATATATATAGATGTGTGTGTGTGTGTGTGTGTGTGTGTGTGTGTGTGTGTGTGTGTGTCTGTCTGTGTATATGGATCTACTTCTGCTTACTGAAATCCCACTTCACTAAACTTCATAATGATGAGATGAAGTTGCCGAAGATATAGTTTCACAGACACCTGGATCACTGTAAAATAACTCTGGGAAATGAACCACTTGTCCAGCAGCACTTCAGCAACAAACTGAAGCAAATCAAACCCATCAAAGTGGGGGGGGGGTTGTCCCCAGCACCCTCACATGTGGGGGCTGCACTCCCCACATCTCCCAACTAAATATATCAACTCTAAGATCTCACTGTAGTGGAGAAAAGGGCAAAGTTCACCATGGTGTCAAAATGGTTAATTTCCTGGGTTATTTTATGATGATCTGGGTGTTTGCAAAAGTACATCTTTGGGAACTTTGTCTTGTTGTTATGAAGTTTGATGAAGTAGGATTTTGTTAAGAAGTATATATATATATATATATATATATATATATAAATATATATATATATATATATATATATATATATATATATATATATATTGATATAGATATATATATATGTGTGTGTGTGTGTGTGTGTGTGTGTGTGTGTGTGTGTGTGTGTGTGTGTGTGTGTATATAGATATAGATATTGAAAAATAAATATGTAAATATATATTTATATATGCAGACATACACATTTATGGTTATATTTCACTTTATCATCCAATGAAAATATAAAACTCAAATGGATTGAGTACAACTGCTTAAAAATGCATTCTAGAAAATATAAAAAAATACTTTAAAGCATGTTTTGCAGGGGACTCTCCACACTTTTGTCTTTTTTCTTATTCTTTACATTTCCTAGAATTTGTGCTTATATTTAAACATTCTCACTATTAAAGTCTCATTCTCTTTATTTACCCACTTTAATACTGCACACAACTTTAACAAAAACAAAATACACAACAGGATTTAGTAACTCTAAACTCTAATCATCTTCACTCATATATAAAACACTGCTTTTCACTGGGTTAAATCTTGAACCCCATATGAAAGAAAATACCAATTGTACAATTTTATTGACATATTAACTGCCAATATAAACATTTGATATATGCACATTTTTTTCCATTAATACCAAATTCCCCAGATGAACCTTTTGCCTGAATGCTAATCTATATGTCTTCCACAGAAGACATTTTTCTTTCATTTATTTTATAAACCCTTCCCAGTGCATCATAACTACATCATCCAAAAATTACATAGTGTTGGAAGGAAAGAAATACATTTGCAGAAGTGAAAAATGCCCAACTCAACAACTAGAATTTTCCTACTGTAGGGCAACCTAGCAAAAAGAAAAAGTAGTGTGCCACATTTACACATGTCACTAGTGAAGCAGCTATGAAGATGTCTAATAGTATTACTTTTACAGTAGAGCAGAAATATAAATAACAGCAAGTAGAGATAAGTTTAAGTAGTACTGTGAACTTAGAAAGACCTTAGCATTTAGTCAACATTTGTTCTTCTTAAGGTCCTTAAGAATACAGATGGTTCATAGGTTCATAGGTTGGTACTAGGCTGTCGACCCTAGGGCCTTTACAAGCCTAGCCATAACAATTCCCTGGCTATTTCTTCCCACATTATTTACTTCCCTGGACCCCTGTCTAGCAGGGCGACTGACATGATCCCCATGATATTGAGCTGAAGAATACAGCCAAAAACCGTGAATTTGTTGAGCGAACTACAGAATTCATTAACAACAGACAGAATAGTTTAAGGTACATGACATGATTAAACAAGAAACAGGCTAATAACAGAGGTATAGGTGACATTATCAGTAGCTGTTCATGTATATGGATCAAGTGAGATGTGAAATAAGTAGCGAAAATAATTAGCTGAGAAATGGAAGAATGTGGAATAAAATGAGGGGCAAATGAAAAGGCAAAAATAAAAAATTGAAAAACTTTCTAACTTTAAAGTCAGTGGGGCATGAGATTTATTGTTTATATACAGAAGTTGAAATTGATATCTCATCTAAAAGTGTGGCTGTAGAAATGGCATGAATTGTTGTTTTATGTTTAAGCAGTTTTATTGAAACTGTGCTGAAAAAAAATAAACAGAAGTAAAGGTAGGTATGTTTCTGAACAGAAGCATGAGCTAGAGTTGATTATTGGTGCCTTTAAAATAAAAAGGCTTGATACAATGAAGTCTGAAAACACGTTTGATTACTATTGGGGAAATAAGGCAAAATTTGCATTCACACTGCTAAACAAGATCTGAAAGAGAGGTCTACCCATTGTTTACAGTTGAAATTGTTTCAAAAATACAGGGCACTAAGTTCTTTTCAGTACTAGATGAAAACCAAAGATTCTGGCTGAAAAAGTTAGACTGAAAGTGTCTAATTTGTTCATTTAGTAGTGCTGCTTTGTAAAGATACTTTGGTATTTCATCACCACCTGAGGTGTTACAAAGGGTTGTTGCACTACTAACTATATATTTTGTTAGTGTCATAAGCATAACTGATCATCTATTACTTTAGGGTGAGACAACAAGAAGAGCATAGCAAGAGACCAATATAACTACTAAACATTGTAAGACAGCATAATTTCAAATTAATTGAGGGGGAAGCACTTAAAATTCATAGGTTGTATTCTAGCTTGAGAGAGATTGTAGCTTGATAAAGAAAACAACAAAACTGTTGTATTAGTGTCAAAGTCCAAAAAAAACAAGCATTACAAGACTTTTTAGAAATTATTTGGTGTCTTGTAAAGTCTGTACCTAATATGCCATTGATAGCTATGCATCTAAGATAAGTGTTAGAAAACAAGGTATGCATGGAACTGTAACTTTGTACAGGAAAAGGTGGGACATGGTGGTTCAATGGTAAGATTTCTGCCTCAAAACTCTAACATTAAGAACTTAATTCTGAATTGTGGTCACTGTCTGTGTAAAGTGCACATGCTCTCCCTGTGCATTCCACTTTCTTCCCACTTCCCTAAAACATACTAGTTGATTGGATTGATTCACTAAAATGTTTATATAAATAGATGTATAAGCATAGGGATTACCTCTATTTTATTGATGTTTATTTTCATCAGTTGGTGAAAGAGCCAGTGCAGCTCATCAAAACACTTTTGCTTTTGAGTGAGATTGTGGAACAGCAGGATTTGGGAAATTTGTCCTTTCCTCACTGCAGTGTTATCTTGAAGTTGGTGTATATAATTAGCAGGTGAGGGGTGTGGAGTGCAGGAAGGCTTTCCCTTTGCAAAAAGTAGTTTTTTTGTTTTGTATTTGATAATTTGTATTTCAAACAATTAAGTGCTCAATGAGAGAAATGACTTCTGTTTGCTTTTCATTCCAAAGTTTTTCTCATCATCTGTTACATTACGAAAGATTGGAGTGGCAGAGTAAACAGGCTTAGTCACTTATACCGCCTGCAGAGCCATAAAGAAAACATCTGGCATTTAAATGAGCCTTATCAGTCATAGATCGCCAGTAGCACGTCAGATAAATAGTGTAGTCTAGAACTACGAGTAGATGCCTGAATAAAAGCAAAGCTTTCAAACTTAATTTACAGATGCATATGGTGAAGAAAACTTTACTCACCCATTAATTTAATATTTTTCTTATTACAAATTAGTTGTCTTTCCGATAGTTAAACGCCATGTGCCACAAAGAACATATTCTCATCTCCTTATCTTACTCTTCTGATTTTCAATCTGTATTTGACTTTGCAAATTTCCTACACTGTATTTTCTGCAAATGTACATGTTTTGTCTGCTGTTTCTTTGCTGCATTTTTGCTTTGTGTACAGTGTTTGGTTGAGATAAGTTAGTGAGTCAAGGCAGGGAACATTAGCATCAAAGACTCTAATTTTAGCTACAGTATTAAAAATTGTGAATGCAACAGAAACTATCTCAGCTCAAGTAACATCTGTTAATCAGAGGGCCAGATTGCTCACACTTCAACTCTGAACTGCATTTGTTACAATGAATAGAGCAATTAACTCAGATACATTTTCAAACATGTTATTCTTCTTCTTCTTTCGACTTTATCCAGGTTAGGGGTCACCACAGTGGATCACCTGTCCGCTCATGATTGCTCACCTGTCCGCTCATGATTGGCAGTGGAGTTTTACAGTGTCAAATTGCCAGCCTGGCGCCCAACCTTCCACAGAAGCACACAGAAGTCAAGGCAAAATTGGACAGCCTGTGGCTGACCAAATTCACTGATGACTGCAAATTGGGAGCAATTGTTGAGTATCCCATTGATGTTAGTATACTGCAGACAGGGTTAACGCAGACAAATGAGTGGTGCCAAAGCCATGGAATAAAGCTAAATGCATACAAATCCATTATTATTCCCTTTGGGAAAGCTGACATTACTGCTAATTACATTACAGACCACTCTTCCTAAGTGCCGACCCAGTGGTACGTGATCTGGGTACTCAGGTTGAAAGCAGCTTGAAGTTTGACCACCACATATCCACAGTAATAAAGAAATCTTTCTATATGGCACATCTTAGTTAAGGCATCGCATTGCAATTCTGGTACACTCATAATTCCATTTTGCTCAGCCCTCATCGGACCAATAAGTGAGTAAAGTGCTCCCTTTTGCATGTACCTTGCCAGACATCTGCAACAATTGGAGAGGCCACAGAAGTTTCTCACCAAGAAATTACAGGTTACACAAAACAAGTCTTATGCAGAAAGACTGAATGCCATGCCACTATATTCTGTCTCCTACTGGTTGCTAAGGGATGACCTGTGCCTGGCTTACAGGGCAGTCTCTGACCTGGTCCTGATGGACATGCTACACATTTGTAAATCAAACTGCATGAGAGTCACTCGCTTCAGGGATCTTAACCTATCCTCTGACATGAACAGGTCATGTTGTGGAGATAGATATATATTTCCCAAAGACTGCCACTTCTTTGAAACAAGCTTCCAATTCACGTGAAACAGAGCCGCTCCCTGACCCTCTTCAAATTTAACCTAGATCAATGGATGGGCGACCCCAATTCACTCCTGGGGTGGCTCCCATGTCCCTTCTGGACAGAATAGTTTGTTGTTAACTACCACAAACCTTTACCTTGGCAAACTTCACTCATCTAACCACCGACGATTGGGGCAACTCAGGATAAATATGGCTAGGCTTATAAGGGCTCTATGGGCATTAGCCTAGTAAACTTCTATGAACCTATGAACATGCACACACTCACACCTAGGGCCAATGTAGAGTGTCCAATCCACCTACAGCATGTCTTTTTGGGATGTGGGAGGAAACCGGAGCACCTGGAGGAAACCCACGTGACAACAGGGAGGACATGCAGACTCCACACAGAAGGCACTCCAGCTGAGGATCGAACCGGAGAACCTCTTACTGTGAGGCCGCAACACTAACCACTGCACCACCATGAAGCATGTTATTCTAACATTCCTTAAAATGCTATATCCATGATGGCTACTAATAAAAATCAAATGAAGAAAAATAATGAAATTATAGTTTGATGCTGACAGTCAAAAGTAGGCAGTCACATTATTGTTACAAGTTGGTAGAGAGAGAGGACTACATTTTATGACCCTGTTATTATAGATCATCTGTTAAAAATAGTGGGCACAGATCTGCTTGAGTTTGAAGAAGCCATTCAAGTTATAAATGCAGATTTGTGTTCTAAGTTCCCTGAAATAATCAGACAAGCTAGCAAACACAAGTGCAAGTATGATTAATGGGGTTCCTATTAGATAACTGAAGATACATTTTGTTGAATGCATCTTGGTCGAACTTGAAATGTCGAAAAGGCAAAATGATGAAGTGGTGTATAAATGAATTATTTTCCTGGGGAAAGAAGTCACTTGGCCGCTTCGTCACTTTGCCATTTTTGGCACTGTAGTGTGATCTCGGAGTTAATATATTTAAGTAGGGGTGTGTGGTTGGCTCAGCGCCCCACTTTATGCAATGTTTTAATGTTTTTTTTTTTTTTTTTTTTTTTTGGGAGCAGCAATTTTTTTCCCTGAGAAAAAAAATCGCTGTTCTGGTTGTTCGAAGTTTTGTGAATTCAAACTTTAGAGTTCGATATAACAACGTTCGATCATTTGATCATTCGTTGTTATAATATAGATCCTGATTAATGTATTCAAATCTATACTCCTGAAATAGGAATATGTTATGCTGAAACATCTGACAACTGACAGCTGTACAAAGGTCAGGAAGTCACTTTTGTGAGTTACTGTGAATTCAGACATGTAACATTTACTCAACAAGAGTCACAACAAACATAGATAAGTGGAGAGAACTCTCCAAATAAATCTTACAGGAAAAGCAGTAAAAAGAGCTGTAAGGATCATTATCTCATAATTTTGGGTTATAAGAACACACTATTTCTGAGGCTCATTCTCTGAGCAGCTTAATCTTTAAAGGGTAGGAAGAAGAGAAGCAAATTACTGACTTTAGCTACATGACTTGTGCCTGAATACATAGTAAAGGAAATAGAATAGAAACGATAGCAAGTACAGATAGAAATTACAGAAAGCGATGTGACATGAGAGTAAGAGGTGACCTAAGAATACAAAAGACACGGGGGCATTTCCAGCTTTTACCTGAGGTAGCTGATAAAGCAGATAAACCAAGGTCCCAAACTTGAAGATGGAATGCTGGATACAAGGAGTTCGAGACATTTGCACAAGAAATGGGTATCAAAATCAAGGGCAGAAAGCAACTGTAATTATCTCAGTGTGTCTACTTAATATTTCTGATGTTACACCAGTCAAGCTTGAGCAACCATGGACAAGCTTATCAGTGTAATCGCTGCATATAATGTAATAAATGTGAGTATTTTACAATTTTGCAGGGGAACTGCACTCCTTTCACTCTGTAATGTGGGGTTCTACACTCATATCCATGATATTTTAATATCCTACCTCTGAGGTTACATCATCATAGAGGAAGGAAATAACTAGAATTTTCTTTTCTCTGAGATGGTACAAGCTTGGCATGAGTATAGTGCCCAAGATAGTTATAGATAATTATAGATTAATTAAAGATAGATAGCTCCCTCTCTTTTTACCTTCATGTGACAGCAGTTGTCATGAAACCTTTTATGTATTTCAGCTTTTTGTCAAAGGAATATCAATAAGGACTAAAGACATAATCACTCCCTTATACTCAGCATTGATCAGGCCAATTGGGATATTTCTCACTAACCATATCAAACAATTAGAAATATCCCAAAGGTTCCTTACCAAAATTATCACAAATTTAAAGTCAATGAATGTCCAAGAGAAGTTGGAAGCTCTAGCCATTTATTCAGTGTCTTGTTGACTTTTGAGAGGATATCTGTGTCATTCTTACTGCCCCATTAGAGATGCCATTGTCCTTGACCTCCTGCTTCTCTGAAAGTCCAATATCTCAACCAGAAATAGAACTAAGGACCTAAATAGTCACCAAGAGATAAATAGAACAAGGTGGAGGGACAGGTATATAACCTGGAGCCTCCCAAACCTCTGGAGCCAGCTTCAGCTGCATGTTAAGCAGTACAATTCACTATCTCACTATCTTCCTTTAAAAATGAACTAGATGCCTGAATGGGTATACCCCAAATTCTCAGGATTGATTTTTATGGCCATCTTGGAGAATGAGATTTAGTATGAGGGAAGATACTGTCAAGGCATGAATGGTCGTAGGACATAGTGGCCATGAATGGTTGTAGGACATAGTGGCAATGAATGGTCGTAGGACATAGTGGCCATGGGAAATATATGAATCTCACTTCTTTGACTGTATTTACTAGAGATGTTTGAGTGTAGTAAAATAAACTAAATAGCAATAATGACTGCAGTAATTTATTTTAACCCACCACAGACACATAGACACACACATGCTTGCACACACATGCATGTACACACACACACACACACACACACACACACACACACACACACACACACACACACACACACACACACACACACACACACACACACACACACACACACACACACACACACACACTTAAGTAAAAAGTATATACCATATTGTCATATGCAAATAAGTTGCTATTTGAATAAAAAAAGTAAAGAAAAAATGTACATTCTCTGCTCACACCATTAGAATATATCTGCAAATGTTCTTTCACTTTTGACTCAGGCTGCCACAGTTACCTCTAGCAGTCTGATCTCAAGTAGTGCGAAAAGCTGTTCACTATTTCTCTAGTGGCTTATATGATGCAGTAAGACATCATTTCTTATAGCAGGACTTGGGATATGGTACAATTGCCTTATTCCTGATGACTGTGGATACATAAAGGCTTGGCTGCCTTAAAAATAGTCTAGCGAAGTCAGCTAACTTTTTTTTAGTAAAAATTACATCTCTGTGCAAGCATTTTGCAGATGCAGTCTTCCAGCCCTAAAATAGGGCTGACAATTTTTAAGGAAATAAAGAAATAAAAACAAATAATTAATAAAGATAAACTTTTTTCTTTTCTCTTAAGGGGGCTGCAGACCAGCAGTCCTATATTGTAAACCAAAGAATGTATTCTTAATTCTCCTGTCATGCTCCTGCAACTTCTCTTTAGACTTCCTCTTAGTTTCTACTATGTGAAAAAGTTGCATGAGCATGTCTGGACATAAATTACTCCCCCTGAGACCCAAGTGAAAAAGGCAGCAACAGAAAATGTTTTTTGATTAATACTGTCAAACCTTTAATAATGTAGACTCATGCAGAGCAAGGTCTAGAGGGTTAAGTTCCCTTATGTGACCCCAAGAGTAAAGTAAAGTAAACATGGTCTTAAAAATAGCTATGTACTAACATATCAACAAAAAGAAATAGGATTCATATAAATACAGTGCTGTAAAAATGCATTTTATACTCCTTCCACAAAAAAAAAGAAAAAAAAAAACAATACACAGTAAATTCAGACACAATATATATACATTTCTAAGAGTACTTTTCTCCCTGCACTTCATTTATAAAAAAATAGCAAATGTGTCTGCCACATGTTTGTATTTTTCCTTCAGTGCATATTGTCTGGCAGTTTCTGTTACTTTCTAGTGTGCTTCCATAACATCTTGGTATTGATAATCCCTATGCAGAAACACTTTAAGTGTATTTTGAGCCTCAACCATGTAGTTCTCATAATTATTGCCTGTCATCTTTGTCCTAAGAAATTTACTACATGGAATGAGCTTTAATAGCTTAGTTGTTTCAGTGGTGTTCATCTGAAGAGAAATTTGTCAGCTGAGATTATTCTGGCTGAGTGATAAGTTATTAAGCTTGTACACACCAAAAAAAAAAAAAAAAAGAATCAGAGTATCTATAAAGAGGACAATTTACTTACAAAAAGATACTCTCCTTTTCAACTATTATCATAAATATATTGGCATGCATGACTGTATACCTTAATTGTTTTACCAAGGACATTTGTTAATCATCATAAAACATTGATCCAAGTGGATCCATTCCACCTCAGCCTGGAAGCAGTGTTTGGTTAAATGAGTTGCACAGGGTCACATGCTAAGCAAGCTGAGATTGTGGGAATTAGATCCTGAACTGCTGCTAAGTATAGGTTTGCCAGCCTTAATCTTAAACCTCTATGCTAAACTGCCAGACAAATGCCTTGAAAGCACTGTTATTGTTGATTTCTCAGTGAAGAAAACATGCTGGTTGCATTGCTGGTTTAAACTGTGTGAGGCATATAAAAGTTGAGCTCCTGTATAATGAATATATTTTAATGCTGATATTTAACATACTACATTTGATGACCTTAAAATAAAGTTAATTGCAAGTGCTTTCTTAATTACATGTAATTGTAATTTTCTTCCCCTAAACCCATTTTATTGAAACTTAGACCTAACCTCTTTCCAGCCATTAATGCAGAGACAGCTTTTAGACTATATTGTACAAGCTATACTGTTTGTCTCACACATCATATACAACCTTTTCCCACATGCAAAAGTCTTTTATATTTTCCATTTTTGCATGTGACTGTTATAAACACATTACATTTGTCATATAATTCAGTATATTTCCATTCCATTACACAGTCTCTTTTCCTCTGCTACTTACCTGCCCTCGTCTCACGTTTTGTCACTCACCTTTCTCACTTCTTCCTGATTGCCCTCCTTTGCTGCCCACCATTCCATACAGCATCCTATTTCTGTCTTGGCCTTTAACCCCTCTTCTGTTACTATCATTATCTGATAAGTGCCATATCCAGGTCTTTCTGCCTGTATCTGTCTGAAATCCTCTGACTTCCATGTCTTGGCAAATCCTCTTTTCTACCAGTCTGCTATTAGCAAAATTTTCCTCCTGCCCCCCCCCCCCACTTCTGCCTTTCCTCAAATATTCATAGTAACTATCGCTCCTTAACATTTTTACTATAGAAATGCCTCCGTAGTTTCTGGCACTCTGCCACTCTTTCTGTAGTACATTATATCTCTACCACATGTGGATATTTGCTCTCTTTTTTATCACATATTTGGCACTAGATTCTCCCTCTTTCATTTTTCACATAATCTGTTTGGAGTCCTATACCATCTATGTGACTGATGACATTATGTACTGGAGTACTATACCACCTATGTAATGGCCATTTATGCTGGAGTCCTATACCACCTATGTGATGGCCTTATGTGATGGTTCTGCAATAGCCCTGAGACATTTAAAGTGTTTACCATTTCCCAAGTGTCACTCCATTTCTCCCGTACCACATCTTCCTCTGTTTATCAAAACAAATTGTCGCTCTCTACTCCTTTGAGTCATGATTTTGTTGCATGATGGTACAGTGGTAGAAGGTCGTCCCTTTAGCTGCAGTATCCAGAGTTCTGTCCTAATTTCTGGTTACTGTTTTGGGAATGTACATTTGTCTTTGTATCTGAAAAAGCTGCTTATAAATTTTACATTTTCTGTTTGTCTTATGGTGTGAGGCACATCTGAAAATGTCCTATGAAAAAGAAAGTCATTTACTCAGAAAACAATAATTGTGAAATAAATAAATAAATACATTAGCCCAACTGTCAGTAAACATTTTAATTAATACTTCTCGTTGCCTGAATCATTCACCTGACTTATTAACTACTCTTAAGGTTTAATCACTCAACTAACTAACTAACTAACTAACTAACTAACTAACTAACTAACTAACTAACTAACTAACTAACTAACTAACTAACTAACTAACTAGCTAAATACAGCAGCCATAGGCAGGCTAGTAGACTGATAATTTTATATGTCTCTGATTATTTTTGGTTTTGTCATTCAAATATCCCTCAGTCTAAAAAAAGTTTTGCATTGCTGAAGACCTAACTACACAACCACACTGCAACTGGTATTTGTTACCCGTGACTCATATATGACAGCAAAGTTACAGCATAAATGTGACATAAATGCAGATGCAAATATTTAACCAATTATGCATAGTATCATAAAATAAAATACAGACATTAATAACTGCTGAATTAGCACAGTTAAGGTTGTTTAATCAATAGCAGCTTGTCAGAAAACTAATTTTTAACTGTTTAAACAATGAAATGAATGCATCTTTGGATTACATTTAGCTGACATGCTATAAGACCTAAGTCAAATGTAACAAAGGAACAGGTGGAGAAGGGTACATTATGAGAATTCTCTGTTTCCCATTTTTTTCAGTGGTGCATTTCAAACAAACTAGAAATAATGAATTCCAACATTAGTTAGCACAATTAGAGTGGTCAAAACAAAGGCTGAGAACCTCGCATCGACATGCTTCTGAACAGCTGGTAGTTTCTGGGCACATGCTATTACTAGTGGTGTGTTCATGCAGAACTCAGCTTTCAGTCTAAATGCATGCCAATTTTCTTAAAAGAAATTCCATCAGGATTTGACATTGGTGGGAACTGAATCCTTACACAAATTATGGGCCTCTTTTTGCCTTCTAGGTATGCAGTACTTGAAGCTGTTATGACAGAGTACAAAACCTTGCTGAAGAGAGTGCTTTATAAAGAAAAATAAACTTCGAGACATCAGCTGCCTAATAGTAATAATAAGAAACCACACATTTTGTAGAACTGGTCTTATTCTAAGGCAAAGGAAAGCAGGTTCATTTCAGAATGTTAGGAATGTACCCTCGCTTGTTAGAAACCGATTTGCAGATTGTGCTCAGAGAAAACAGCCCCCTTGGTAACATTTCTAAATCAGGCAAAACTAACAACACATTTCTTAGTAACATTTCAGTTTTGTATTACTTTGAAACTGTGTTATTAATAGATGGCTACCAGAAAAGTGTGAAGTTGTTGGTTTGCAGCTGGCACTCCCATGAGACAAAACAGTGGTATGCTACTTCTAAGTAAAACACTGTGGCCCCTAGCTGTATTTCATTAATGTATAAAAATGCTTTAAAGGTTAACCTATGTTTGCAGCTTTGCATGTAAAAGAAAGTGTTTAACTATATCAAGTTAACTGGAATTTCAAAATATTCAATCCTAAACTTTGCCTAAATTGCTGCCTAGATCACAAAGCACTGTTAGACCTTTTATACATTTAGAAGTCACGCTTACATCCAGTTTTATAGAGACTTTAACCATGCTGGATTTCTCAACAAGTCAGTTAATCAGAACTGCCATTTGCAGGGAGATTTAAGAACTTTACATGACATATAGGGCTCACTTCACTGTTGTCAATACATACATTGGAATACATTGCTGACATTTTTTAAAGTGTGTGAAAAAAATCTAGTTAACTGTTTTTTATGCTGCTAGATGATATGTTACTGCCTTATTTTTCCTTTTGAAACATGCCAGATTCAACATTATAGTAACCATGTCTGGCTTTCAGCTTGCTGAAAGGTTTTATTTTCTTTTACTTCATTTAAAAGGGATTATGGTTCTGCAGCCTCTCACTTGTAATGATTCCAAAAATACAAAATGTCCCCATATGATACCTGCTAATCATCTGACTACCTTCTTCCTGAAGTAATTTGATTAAATCCTGACAGCAGGAAAATGAATCATTCTCTTGGCTAACCTATGCATTCTGAATTATTTTCCAACAAGCTTATAAACTGTGGCTGTCCTTCCAACAAGACAGCAACTAATTCTAACAACACACTGCTGATATGCAGTGTTCTGTCTCATTCAGTTTACTTAGAATAGGAATTGTACATTGGAGCTAACACCCATGCTTAAACCCCAATGAGACACATTTTACTCAAGGTTATAAAGTAGTGGACCCTGTTCCTTTACCATTACTTGTGTCACTGTGTGTGCGTGTGTGTGTGTGTGTGTGTGTGTGTGTGTGTGTGTGTGTGTGTGTGTGTGTGTGTGTGTGTGTATATGTGCACACACGTGTGTGCGAGATTATTTTTTGGCAACTTTCTTTTGCAATGAGAGTTGTTTTGTTGTTTAAAGCTAATAGACAACTACAATCTCAGTTTTAATAGAAAAACGCCAAACTAGTATCCTTGCCCACCTGTACTTCCCACATGGAGGACACAGATCCTCTACACCTCTACACCTCTGCAAGTATATTTATATTTATAGATTTATTTATTTATATATTTATTCCTTTGTTGACTGGGTTAGTCCCACTAGGCTAATAGCCTCTTTTCAGGGAAGACCTGAGGTAGAATTGATACTATTAGGAGAAATTTGGCCATGGCATCGGGGAACTTCCCCTACTCTTTGTAGTCAGGGGAAGAGATTGGGCACTACATATCCTGACTTCCTGTTACTGTAACAAGCCTGGAGGTGGCACAGAGGAATAGGGAGAAAACATGGCTGCTGAGAGCCAAAGTAATTTGGAAGTTGAATGTGTTGAAAATGAAAAACAAAATGGTCGAATCACTAGCAGAATTGTTTTCAGGCAATGTGGGAACAGAGAAAATGTTGCTTGCTGATGGTGAGGAGATCATGAAGAAGATGGAGCTAAATGCAGTGGGGGATGGAATCAGAAGAACATTTTCAGAAAAAGCTTTTTGAAGAGCAGAAACTGCAGAAAAATATGTTATTTCAACCTCCCAGTCAGGAGGGTTGTGGGATGAGTATCTGGAAGAGCTAATTAACCAAAATGAGCCTGAAAGTGGAGCTGCTGTATCTTAGAATGACATTATGGAAAAAATAGAAGAGGGGGAAAAAAGAAGGAAAGGGTGCCAGAGAAGGTTCCAGAAAAAAGGTCCGATGATCTAATGGGGGAAGAAGGAACAAAGGAGAAGACAGAGGTGAAAGAATTAAAGAAAAATATGTTGTTCAGGTGATCAGTAAAAAAGAAAAAGGTCTGGACAGATATGAGGTATGGGAATGTTATTGCACCATAGGGAGTAAAAGATGAAAAGGTAAGAGCTTTCATTTTAATTAACAAAGAAACTTTTTGTGACTTATTTTTTTGAAACTGGTATGGCTATGGAAAATTTTGGCAGGGCATATGAAAAAAGGAAAGCAGACTTTCCATTGTTAGAATATGTGTTCCAGGTCGTTTTTCAGGCAGACAAAAAAAAAATATGATTTAGTTTAGAACTGAAGTGGAAGCAAAAGGACTGAATGAATATTTGTTAACAATATGTACTAAAAACTATGATGAAAGAGGACTATGGACCAGGGGTTGGGAATGTGGCATAATTTTGAAACTGGAAATTGACAGTGTAATACATGTATACCAAGTATTATTAATGTGCATGGAAATAGTGTTTTGTAAGGTACAGAGGATAACCAAAGATTTGCTATTTTTGTAAAAAATTGATCATTTAATTAGTGAATGTGACAAAAAAGATGTTATATATGTGGTCAGATAGGCCATAATGCAAAGAAATGTGAAGTGAAATGTACGAAATGTGATAATACAGGACATTAATGGCTAGAATATGGGGTCTATATTACACATCCGAATGCTTAAATGTTCGAATTGCTAAAGATCAACCTTTAGCAATTGAACATTTAAATGTTCGAATATGAATAAAAATTAAAAAAAAAAAAAAACTAAAGGGTGTAAGCAGGGGGGCAACCCCCCTGCACCTACCCACCACCCCGCTACTTAAATATATCAACTCCAAAATTGCTCTACAGTGTAGGGAATGGGAAATTTTCCAGTTTTGCACTGTAGAGCACTGAAGTGCGATCTCGGAGTTGGTATATTTAAGTAACGGGGGTGTGCTTAAACCCTTTCCTTTTTCTTTTTTTTAATATCATTTTGTTACATATTCAAACATTTGAATGTTTGATTGCTAAAGGTCGAACTTTAGTGATTCGAACATTTAAGCGTTCGGATATGTAATACAGACCTTGAATATGACATAAAAATACAAGAAAATCAAAAAGAAAATGAAATGAACATGAAAAAAAAAAAAAAAAAATATATATATATATATATATATATATATATATATATATATATATATATATATATATAGGTTCAATATAGAATCCCAAAATACTGAAATTCCGAATTTTAGTATTTCAAAATTCTATAGCTGAAACCTTTAAATATCGAAACCCCATAACCGCAAAATTTAAAATCGCGAACCTACAGTGCAAATACACCACACACATACACATACACACAGTCTCCCACTACAATAAAACAAACAATCTTACACAACAAACAAGCAGGAGGGCAAGCCCCCTGCACCCCCCATATTGGAGGCTGCACCCCCCACACCCCCTACTTATATATACTAACTCCGAGATTGCACAATCACACATACAAAGGTAACTCACACACACACATTTCACAGCCCCTTGCACACACTCATCACAGCCAAAACACACACTAACATACACTAAAGCCCCTAACCAACACACTGATACATACTTGTCTACACTTACACCTATGCATTCACACACCACAACACCAGAAGCTCCTGACTTCGGTATTTTGAATTTCTCGCTTCTGGTGTTTTGACATTTCAAGGCTTTGGTATTATAATTTCAAAATAATGAAAGTTGGGATTTCAGTATTTCGAAATTATAATATATATGAGGTAATAAATAAGTAATGAACATTGGACTTATAAAGTAAATAATATAAAAACGGAGATATATTATTTTATAATATCTGAATACTTAATTTTTTTTACAGGAAGGAATAAAAGTAGCAGGTTTTTCAGACCACTTAGCAATCTGGATAGAGGTTCAAGAAGAGGAAATATATATAAGGGTAGGTAAAAGTATTATAAGATTAAATGAAAAAGACTTAAATAATGAAGATAGAAGAGAGACTAATCAATTATGGAGAGACCATGTAGACATGATAAGTTTTTTATAAAGATTAGACAAGCTGCTGAGTACTTTTTCAAGAAAAATCCAAAAAAATATTTATTGGAATGGCAGGATATAAAAGCAATGAAAAAGGAACAGAAATGCAAACACAATTGAGCCATGATGTCTTTAGAGAAACATTAAGAAATAAAATATATATTTTGAAAGAGAGAGCTAGATATATGACATGAACTATGAGAAAATTAACAAAAACGCTATTTAGACAAAGATCTTACAACGAAAAAAAGAAGAGGTTTTACCATATTTAAATAGTAAAGGAAAACAAAAGAATAATAAGAGAACTAAAGGATGAGAAAGACTGAAAACACAGGAGAAGATAATGGAGGTAATAAGAAATCATATAGAAAATACATTTAAAATGAATGAAATAAATGAAAAAGATAGCCAATGCCTAGAAGAAAAAATAAATGGGAAAGAATTGAAAAAAATGAGGAAAAAGCTACAGGATTGGATGGGATTCAGTATTATATGTATAATAATATGAAAAACTTGCAAAACAATATTTTGTGGAAGTAATAAATGAATGGCTAAAAAAGGAGTGGTCAAAAATATGTATGGGAGCAGTGCAATTTATAAGGAAGAAAGGAGAAAAAGGAGATATAGGAAACTGGAGACTACTAGTCATGTAGATTATAATACATGTATGAAAGTTAAAGGGAAAAGATAATAAAGAAATAAGGTAGCTAAACTACATGAACATACACTTTTTGGTAAAAAAGGAAAAGGAAGTCAAGGATTGTTGATGAATGTGAGAGAGACAGTAGACAATATAATGAATAGAAATGCTGAAGTTAGAATTTTGGTAGGTGATTTGAGTGAAGCATTTGATAAGATTCAACACAAAAGTTTAATGGATATATTGAAAGATTACAATATAAGTGATAAAATAATACAAATATTATGGAATAGTATGGAAATAACAAAGTGAAAACTGTATTAAATGGATGGCTAAGTAAAGAAATGAATATAAGAAGTGGGATAAGTCAAGGATCTCCAGAAAGCAGTATTTTATTTGCATTGACTGTGAATGCATTGGCTAGTAAGATGAATAGAGTATTAGAAGTAGCAGGATATAAGCTGAGTGAAGGAATTCAACTACATATGATACTTACTTATGCTATAATAACTAAGAATAAAGAGTGCATGGAAAAATGGATCAAACAACTGAATCAGTATTTAAAGGTTATTGGTTTATGTATAAATAAGGATAAAAGTAAAGAAATTGGAATAACAGATAATATAGAAGCTATTCAGTTCAATGAAGAGGTAATAGAGAATCTGGGAATAAAGTTTGGGATTTGTGTGCATAGAATGCAACAATGGGAGAAGATTATACAAATCTAAGGAATATATGCATGTTCTGGAGGACATATAGGTTGATATACAAGAAAAAACTATATTTAATGAATTCAATTGTATTGGGAAATTGCATATTTAAAAAGTGTATATATGATACCATCAAATTATGAGAAAGAATTAATGTTAATTGTATTTCATTTATATGGGGATCAACGTTAAACCCAGTCATAAGAGGGATATTGCATGTCATAGAAGAAGAAGGAGGGTTAGGATTCATTAATCTGATTATTCATGCAGCATCTCTGAATTTATATAAAGTATGGACAAGGTTGAAAAAGGAGAATAGAGATCTAATACATTTAATAATGAAAAATATAAGAAAATATTGGAAAGATTATATACAGGGAAAAGATGGAAGGGCTATTTAATGAGGAAAAGAAATAATATCAAGACAAAATGTTGTATTGGAAAATAAACATAAATCATATGGAAAAATAGGAAAGAGAGGTATTTGAAGATAATGAATAAACATTATTGTATTTATCCATGGAGAGAACTAGAAAATGAAAAAAAAAAAGAAGCACTATAAAAATAAGATTTGGGTGGTGCAAGAAATTTTACGAATGTAAAGACTTTTTGTGAGATTAACAATAAGAAAATTGCCAGTAAAGGCTAATATGCCATATAAAAGAATACAAGAAAGAGTATGCAATAATTGTGATGAAAATGAAACAACAGAACATGTTTTCTTGAATTGTAAAAGAATAAAAGATTTGTGAAAAATAAATTGAAAACAAGGTATTGGAAGGCATTAAAAGTATAAAAGATTCAAATATGAATATGTTAGAATATAGGTATTATGGCAATTAAGGACAGACAGATGTGAAAAATATGGACAAAAATGTTTTATGTTTTATGAACTATATGGAATGAAAGTTTAAATGAGATGAAATTTAATGGAAAATGGATATTGTCAGAAATATTGAAGAAAATATGTTTTGGTTATGGAAAAAAGGGTGGGGAGACTGGAAATTGTAAAGATGAGATTAGAATGCATTGAATTGTAGGTGGATAGTAGAGAAAAGGTATAAAAAATTAATATAATTGCAAACAATATATAATATGTAAATATTGTAAATAATGTAAATATGATATGATGCTTAATAAAGAACCCCCTACTCTTTTCAGTAGCTGCCTTAGGATCTTTTACATCTACCTGAGCTATCACTAACTCAAGCAGATGGGCCATGGTTTAATGCCTTATCTGATATATAAATGATTTGACTGCACAGTAACTGGGAAAAGGGGAAGCTTACTTACCATGGCATTCTACTGCCTCACAGAAGATTAACATACAAAACTGCACCCCTCTGTTTTGTTGATGAACATGCATTCAGCAAGAAGTGGAGCCATATTATACATGTGTGTTTTTTCACTCCCTCTCTCTCTCACTCTCTCTCTCGCTATATATATATATATATATATATATATATATATATATATTTAGATATAGATGTATAGATATATAGACATACATACATCTTTGTCTTTCTATCGCTCTCCCTCTCTCTCTCGCTGCCTATATCTATCTATCTATCTATCTATCTATCTATCTATCTATCTATCTATCTATATGTACATATAAATTACCATAATGTTGAGATGTTGACTCGCATAACACAGAGATGACTTGAGCAAAAATTGAAATGAACAAACTCCTAGAATGGTGTATTTCACCTCCAGGAAACTAACCACTTGGCCACCAATAAGTAAAACACAAGCCAAAGCAAATTAAACCCGCCATGGTAATTCGAGGATTTTAAAGTAGAGTCATATATGTGTGTGTGTGTGTGTGTGTGTGTGTGTGTGTGTGTTTGTATCTATCTATATACATACATATATATATATATATATATATATATATATATAAATATATATATATATATATATATATATATAAGTTGGCCAACGCTACCTTTGGTTGACATCTGTTCAGCCGACAAGATTTGGCCAACTAAGCAGATGATGAACTGGTATACAAGATTTCTCATTCTTGGGGTAGGGAAACATGCATTTTCATTGAGATTATGTGAGCTCAGACTTAGTATATATAATTTGCAGGGGGTGTGATGGGTGTGCAGGGGTGACTTCCCACCCCCACCAAAAATAATGGCTTATTACTTTTTTATGTTAAGTTTTGCATGCACCAAGATTGACAATCAGCACATATGTAGATATGCAGTAGTATGTCGAGATTTGCAAACTCAGAATTTTGTTGTTGATTTTCTAAAAGTCTAGATTTGGGTGTGTCAGTCAATTTTAGTATACACACACACACTATATATATATATATATATATATATATATATATATATATATATATATATATATATATTATATATATATATATCTCATATGTATGCATGCATGTGTAAGGACACATACATTGCTTGTTTTTTTTTTGCTCTTTCAGTGTGTGTGTGTGTGTGTGTGTGTGTGTGTGTGTGTGTGTGTGTGTGTGTATGCACATATGCAAATGCATGCAATTGTAATGGCAGCAGTTGTAGCCACAGTTAAGGAATACCACGCACCTCAGACCATTGTACTAGTATACACAGCAGAAGCTATGTGTCTCAAAATGACAGTGTGTTAATCTATTTTTGCTTTTAGCTTTGCACTAGTGAATGCTTTGAGTCCAATACAAGGCAGAGCAGCAGAGCTTCTACACGTCTTACATTTAGCACTGGTGTGTCAAGCATGTCCTCGTGGAATCTCTATTAAAATATTAAACTTAAGCTTATCCACAGGATATGTCTCTGTGGTTGTGATGCCCTTTCCTTGGGTGGTTTCCACCACATAGCCCAGGAACTTATAAATCTCTCAGTTTAACTAGCTTAATGTGTAAGGCCATTGAATGCATCATATCTGACTTCAGGAAATATAGTATAAAAAAATCTCTTTCAGTAAACTTCTTTGAAAAGATCACAGACATAGTAGATAGTAGTCACTCAGTCCAGACAGCCTATCAGGAGCAAGCCAAGCTTTTGACAATAGCCCCCTCATGGCTTTTATAAGTACCCTTAGAGATCTACATGTTGACCAGTATGTAGTGTGATTGACAGTAAAGTGGCTAAAAGCTAGAGCACAGATCGCTGAAGTAGCAGACGCCTCCTTTGCAAGCAAGACAGTAACAAGAAGACTCGACTGCAGGACCCTTTTCTGGGATCCCACCCTTCTTCTTTCTACGACCCCAGACCTACTGCCAATAAAGTTTACCAATGACTGAAAGCTGGGTATAACTGTTTGATCACACCTTAATTATGCATCACTACAGTAAGGACTGATCTTTACAAGCGAGCTACTGAAAATGGTCTGTGATAAAACAACAAACCACTAATCACAGAAGCCAAGGTAAAGGCACTTTATTATCTTTCCATGTGCCTCAGCAAAACATCTTCTAGGGAAATCAAACAGAATTAACATCACAAATCCATTTATGTACATTTCAACAAAGCAGATTAATCAATTAAATAATGTGCATTGTACATTTACTTATTAAAAGTGGCAGAACATGTTTACCACCATAGCATACACCACTTTATTAGACTGGTAACAGTACTGTCCTTTCAAGATAGACGTTTTTAATTCTAAATTCAGATTCCTGTATTACATATCTGAAAACATTATTCTCACCATATCTATATGTCCCTAAATTTTTTAATATTTCTGTACTTAGGTGAAATTTTACAGGACAAAATTTCCCCAAGGTTCAATCCCTTATTACAAAAAAAAAAAAAGCAGGAGACCTTTGCAACAGAATCTGTAGTGAACTATTTGACATTAAAATGTTCCAGTTTGTTTTAATGGCATGTAGACATATTTGAGTGACTGTAGTATGTTTAGTTACACCATATACATATTCACCTGCCTTTTCACTATGCTGATATAAAACAAGAAGATAATAAAGTGGTTTTACTTCTGCCTTTTGCAGTTTGCTACTTAACTTGACAATTCTTTTTCCTTTGACCATCATGTAGCAACAGTAGTCAGGAAATCCTGTTTAGTGGAACCAATATTGAAGTTATCTCCTGCAGGTTATCATCCGTAAAAATACCTAAAAAAACAATAAGCTCCACAAACATAAGAACTAAGGATTTTAATTTCCAACAACATATAAATAAAACGAGCTGGTAGAGCAGGTTTATTACTCATTTTCTACTTCCTTTTCTAGTATAACTTGCTCTTACATGTTCAACAGAGTGACACCCTTGCATCCTTATAGACTGAGCATGGTGAATGGATGGGCGCTCACAAATTCACCCATAGCGTGACTTGCTTTGCCGCAATAAAGCAGGATGTACATCATGAGGCTGGGTATCAGCAGGGTGGAAACGGCAGGATGTACATCATGAGGGTGAGTATCAGCACGGTGGAAACAGCAGGATGTACATCATGAGGGTGGGTATCAGCAGGGTGGAAACAGCAGGATGTACATCATGAGGGTGGGTATCAGCAGGGTGGAAATGTCAGGATGTACATCATGAGGGTGGGTATCAGCAGGGTGGAAATGGCAGGATGTACATCATGAGGGTGGGTATCAGCAGGGTAGAAACGGTCTCAAATCTTACTTGCCTTTCAGTCCCTAAGATTCTATGATCAGCTTTTGTTCACTGTGTACATAAATGGCATGTTCATTCATTCATACTGGGAATGGCAAATGTGCACAATATGCAGGTAATTTCATGGGATCACTATAAATAAGTGCACCTCATTTAAGGTCCACACGATTATTCGACTTCCAAAATATCTAACACTCTGAATGTCATTAATCAAAACAGTGACATTCCTAAGGTTGTAAAATTTAAAAAAACATTTCTGGCAGGGATCACATTCCCTGTACACTCAGCATGGGGCAAGCCCTAATGCCCCCAAATTATATGTGTAGACCTACTAAAAATAATCCAAACACACAGATGTGGACATCAGAAATAATCCAAACACACAGACGTGGACATCAAAAATAATCCAAACACACAGACGTGGATATCAAAAATAATCCAAACACACAGATGTGGACATCAGAAATAATCCATACACACAGACGTGGACATCAAAAATAATCCAAACACACAGATGTTGATATCAAAAATAATCCAAACACACAGATGTGGACATCAGAAATAATCCAAACACACAGACGTGGACAACAAAAATAATCCAAATACACAAACGTGGACACCAAAAATAATCCAAACACACAGACATGGAAATCAAAAATAATCCAAACACACAGATGTGGACATCAAAAATAATCCAAACACACCGATGTGGACATCAAAAATAATGCAACACTCAGACATGGACATCAAAAATAATCTAAACAAACAGATGTGGACATCAAAAATAATTCAAACACACAGACATGGACATCAAAAATAATCCAAAAACACAGACGTGGATATCAAAAATAATCCAAACACACAGATGAGGACATCAGTAACACTGATAAAAAACACTGAAAAGAAAATCAACATTTAATCGCTTATGTTCCAAGACATAACCTTGGTGCATGGAAACAATTAATCAATGGGTTTTGCATGGGGACATCCACAATCCATATTAATTATATATTCTGTCTGTGAAATTGCACAATATCGGGGAAGGGCATACTCCCCAACTCTGTAATCTTTCCACGGTATGTAACTGTTCAAAGTGTATTGACATTACAGATCTTGAC
This sequence comes from Protopterus annectens, assembly GCF_019279795.1. Classification (NCBI taxonomy): domain Eukaryota; kingdom Metazoa; phylum Chordata; order Ceratodontiformes; family Protopteridae; genus Protopterus; species Protopterus annectens. The sequence goes on from NC_056745.1 coordinate 71,195,826, forward strand.
ATTAAACAAATTTGACAATTTATATATATATATATATATATATATATATATATATATATATATATATATATATATATATATATATATATATATATATATATATATATATATATATATGTGTATATATATATATATATATATATATATATATATATATATATATATATTTATATGGGTCTATTTCAGAAGACTGAAGAATGAAAGACTGAATCCCAAACCACTGAAAATTCAAAATACTGAATGATGGAATTTACCCCTTCTCCACTGTTGTGCGATCCTGGAGTTGGTACATATAGTTTGCAGGGGGTGTGGGGGGCACAGACTCCCACATGAGGGGTGCAGTGAGGTTTACCCCCTGCATTAAAAAATGTGTTCAGTATTTTGAATTTTCAGTCTTCTGGTCTGTCAGTCTTCTGAAATAGACCCATGATGTACTAAGAATAGATTCACATGAAAACATTGCTTTCCCTAAAGTCAACAATAGGCTGATAAAAACATTGATGAATTACTGCACATGTACTGAACAATAACCTTAGAGCATGCAAGACTAAACCAACCAAACAAATAAAAAAATAATTAAAATCATTGTTCCAACACCCCCTGTTAAATTAATATTCAATCTCTGAGATGCACAATATTGGGGAAAAGGCATATTTTGCAACCCTGATAATGTAATGATGTCACACACCTATCCACCATATGTTTAGTCGACTAAATTGTGTCATCTTAACAAATGTCATCTTTAACCATATTCGACCTTAATACCAATATCTATATATATATATATATATATATATATATATATATATATATATATATATATATCTCTATATATAGACATAGACATACATATTTCTCATATTTGAATTTGCACAACCTTGGAACATAAAGAGCAGGTAAAGAAAATGCAGCGCTCACGTCACTGCCTCCCTCGTGTCTGAGTCTAGCAGCCATGACGATGCACTACTAATTGTTTTGGTCTGATGCTCCTCATACTTATCACCTCTCAGATTACACAAAGTAGGGTCCCGCATTCCATGATTGCTCAGTTGAATATCATACCAGAATCTGTCAGCTCTGAACTTAAAGAATGTTTTCCTTCTTCCTAAACTTGCCTGTTATGTGTATTTTTATCTCAGTATCTGTAAAACCAGATCTATGCCTTTCTCCACAAAATCAACTCGTGTACATTCTTCTAATAATCATTAACATATTATCATATTAGCAATTGAACAGAAAAGAAAACTAATGACTCTTGTCTGGGGATTGAGTTCAGGATCCCCCACATTCTAGTGGTTTCCATTTTCACTGGACCAAGGAGTCTCTAGACAGTTAGGTACCAGAAAAGCGCCAGTGTTTTCTTTTCCTGTCCAATTGTTAATGCAAAACTAGATGTATTGTATTCTATTATTCGATGCTCAAAATCACAATTGTTTCCTAGTTAAAAGGAGAAGCAACTGCCCTTGGGGAAACTAGTTACCTATCTGTCCAACGAATCCTTGTTGGTCCAGTGGGAGCGGCAACTACATGAAATGTGTTTGTGTGTGTGTGCGTGTGTGTGTGTGTGTGTGTGTGTGTGTGTGTGTGTGTGTGTGTGTGTTGCTTCCATCCTTAGACAAGGATCAGCGTTTTATTTTCGTGTTCAGTTCTTTTAATGACCATCTCTGTCCGGTAAAGGGATTAGTGCCTTGTATAATGAAAACAAGCTACTAGTTATGCCTCTTGAAAATATTATAACTGAAGAAGTATTGTCTTTTCTCCTTCTTGAGTCATTGTTGATAATCAACTAAAATGTAACTTATGTGTTGCAAACTCTGATGGAAATCAAAATAAAACTGGGCAATTATACCATGTGAAAACATTCCCCTGAGAAAATGCGAGAGTTACAACAGCAAGGTCATACTTACCTTTATCTCCACCTTTTCTTAAATAATTTTCATTTTTACCCTTAAACTTGAACAGATACGCAACAGAATATTTAGATTAATGTCTGACCATCGCAGTTCAATCCATTGCTTTCAATCAGTCTTTGACCTGTTCTGGCTAGAATGTAACCAGCATCCTTTTCTGTCACTCAGCTTTGCTTCACACTTAACCTTTTCATTTCCCCCATTTGCTTATGTCTGCTGCACAGTCAGCTGGCAGATCTCTTCTCAGGATTTCAAAGGATCTGTCAGCCATCTTTTACTAATTCCCAAGTCAAGCAACAAATAAGCTTACTCAAAACATTACTGCATGCATTAGTAAACTATGGAAGAAATTCCCATTGCATGTAAAGTCTGATCTTAGCATCTGTGGTATAGCAAAGTGCTGACATTATCAGCACAGCATGAATAAGACTATCTCTCATATCCATCATATCTTTAAGACTTAGCAGTAATTGTGCTTTTCCTCACATATGCACGTACACACACATTCACACACACACACACACACACACACACACACACACACACACACACACACACACACACACACACACACACACCTGTTTATCTTTCTATCTATCTATCTATCTATCTATCTATCTATCTATCTATCTATCTATCTATCTATCTATCTGTGTTTCATACATCTATATATCTGTATTTATCTATGTATGTATTATATGGACACACACACACACACACACACACACACACACACACACACACACACACACACACACACACACACACAGGGGTATGTGTGACCACATTGTATATTGAACCTACCCTATAGTAAGCCTCTGCTGTTTTCTGTATAATTGCTGAAATTAGGAAACCACTGGAATGTCTGATCAGCAAATATCTTAAAATTTAACGTATATGTGTTAAATTATATTGTTTGGGAATGATTTTGTTTAAGATTTGATATTATTTTGTATAGTTCCTTAAATGGTATCTCAAATACTGAATTATGCATATCTGAATATTATAACTTGGTGGCTCAACTCTTCTCTGCAATAGTAGACTTCATTGTGCCAAATCCCCTTAATTTAATACAAAAAGTATGATGTTGTTGTTGTTGTTGTGTCTTTCGGCTTTTCGCCACAGCGGAACTCCGGTCCGCTAATGATTGGCAGTAGATTTTTACATGCTGAGTTGCCGGCCCTGACGCACAATCTTCAACGAAGGTACGCCCATTCACGGATGTCTCCACACAGAAGACGTTCTAGCTCAGAATCGAACAGGACAACATCTTACTGTGAGGCGACAATGCTACCACAGCACCACCACCACCGCAGTTTAATACAAAAAGTATATAAATCCTAAAATTTTAAGCTACAGTTGACAGAAGCATACAATGGTACAGAGTTAACTTTTTATAGGAGCCGATACCTTTTTCAGAGCACACATTATATTGGGTTATTCATTGTGATGAAGCCTTGAAATGCCTTCTGACTGATTGCCTGGATAGGATTGTAACCCTTTGATAATTTCTGAGTAACTGATTGGTATCATTAACTAAGAAATATTTTACCCCTCTGCTCCAATGGGACCCTAACTTATACGATATGTAAAGATAAGACTTCTGTGTTCTCTGACAACCTCATTGTGTCTCCTCACATGTTTGCTGATGTTAGAGACACCTTCCCTGCTGTTCATTATCACAGTGAGCAGATGTTCACAAGGATCATGCACACTATGCTTAGTGTTTTAATGGGTGCTACTCAGTGTACTGAATGGTGCACACAGGAGGATAATAGATGCATCTATACAGCAGCAGTTTGAGGCAGTCCAGTCCAGAACTGCCTACATTACCAAGCATCTATGTACAGCTCTTTGGAAAAGTATAGTGTCCTGTAAGTAACTGCCTTACACCTCTGACCTATGCTCTGTCATCATACACGACTGTGATTCATAACAAAATTGCAGTTACTGGGTAAGTTTGCAGATCAGGTGATTATTACTATATTATGATAATGAGAGAGAGTCAAGTGCTCCATTAATTCTCAATGGTCATTCACAACACTGTGTGGGGATGGGATTAGGTAGTGTCTGGCAACAAGTTTACCTACACAGTAAGGAAATCATTGCTGGTAGGGACTTTTCTGTCATGCAATGAAATTGGTATTTTATATATTTATGTTTATTACTGTGTTAGTAGTTTGGAGGCTGTGCTGGTATAGTGGTAGTGTTGCCTCACAGCAAGAGGTTCTCCTGTTAGATTCACAGCTGGAGTGCCTTCTGTGTGGAGTCTGCATGTCCACCCTGCAGTCAAGTGGCCTCCGAAAGACATGCTTGAATGGGCATGCCTTCGCTGAAGGTTGGGCATTGGGCTTGCAACTCAGCACCATAAAAAATCTACTACCAATCATTAGCGGACCGGAGTTCCATTGTGGCGACCCCTAACCAGGAAAAGCCGAAAAGACAAACAACAACTTTGTTAGTAGTTTACTCAACAAAGTGTACTGAACAGCATACTAGTATTTAAGGGGGTTACTTTGATTGGGAGTGCAACAACATTTGTTGGTACAAAGTTGCTGTCTCATAGGTTACCCAGACAAAAGTAGCTGGTATTCCATTCATAGTAATTGTTTGCATCGTTTACACTCAGAAGGTGTGATTTGCATCTCTAGTATGTACAGAGTACTGTATTGTACTTACACAATGGGGCAAAATCACAGTGCCCCATTGTGTACTTATCTTTCTGAATTAGCACAGACATGCACATTCACTGCATACCCCTTGCTCCTCTGTACACTGATACTAACTGTCCCTTAAATTTAAGCAGCTTGTGTGTATCCCATCCCTTTTCCCCCTTAGCCTATCCCAGCTGTGAATAGAAAGATATGAGGGCAATCTCTTAGTTATGTGTATAGACTAATTGCATATAGTTTAGTTAAGCTCAGCATGTATCCTGGTAATCCTGAGTTGGCTTTTCATATCAAAGGTTACAGCTACAAAGCATAAATACTATAGTTATGTGTCCTGATCAGAAATGCATGTCTACAAACACTGTGCCCTGATCACAAACGTATGTCTACAAACACTGTGCCCTGATCACAAATGTATGTCTACGAACACTGTGCCCTGATCACAAATGTATGTCTCCGAACACTGTGCCATGCTCACAAATATATTTCTATGAACACTGTGCCCTGATCAGAAATGTATGTCTACGAACACTGTGCCCTGATCAGAAATGTATGTCTATGAACACTGTGCCATGATCACAAATGTATGTCTACGAACACTGTGCCCTGATCACAAATGTATGTCTACGAACACTGTGCCCTGATCACAAATGTATGTCTATGAACACTGTGCCCTGATCACAAATGTATGTCTATGAACACTGTGCCCTGATCACAAATGTATGTCTACGAACACTATGCCCTGATCACAAATGTATGTCTACGAACACTGTGCCCTGATCACAAATGTATGTCTACCAACACTGTGCCCTGATCACAAACGTATGTCTACGATCACTGTGCCCTGACCACAAACGTATGTTTATGAATACTGTGCCCTGATCACAAATGTATGTCTATGAACACTGTGCCCTGATCTCAAATGTATGTCTACGAACACTAGTAATTGCATAAATCTCAAGACACTTCACCTCTGTCAGCCTTAAATGCGTTTCTTTAGCAAACATTTTGATACAGTATATTCATCCAGTTTGAAATGTTTTTGCTGAAGTTTGTTGTACATATTCTAAAATCAGAGAATAACAGATATTAAGATAGCTTGGTTAATTAACACTACTTATGAAGACTGTGTTACTAATTCTTTTTGCAACCCTCTTGATATCCTATATATCTTAAACCACAAATAAAAGGTAGTAGCATAAAATGTAATGTAATGCAGAATGGAACAGCATATGGGATTCAGGTGTTGCTGAATATTATTCAAAACCAAAGGAATAGCACTATACGTACTTTAGTATGAGGCAGTTATTTTACCTTAAGCATCAATCAATATGATATTTTTATACTGGGACATTGTTTTTTCAGCTAGTTACAGGAGGCAACAGGAGCAGGTCCTGAGAAGGGTAGCTAGTTCTTTCAGTCTTGCTGTCCCTATTATTGCCACTATGTAACTTACTTCTCATGTTACTTAGGGTTTCATTACACTGTTTATAAAATTGTACAATTATCAATGGTTTAACATGCAGTCTGATGTTAAAATCTCCCACCACCCATTGGGGAGTCAGGTATGCATCTCATATTAAATCTTAATCTTGTAAAACTCTAGTGTATTACAACATTTATAGCAGATGTCCAAACTAATTACATTATCTTAGACTCAGTATACATACCTCTCAACCTCTTAGTGCAAAAAATCTGGATAAATTCTAACAGAATGGGGGACAAAGACCCAAAAATAGAGATGGATTTTAAATATTGCCCTTATAAACTTAGAAAGTTGTTAGAATAACAGGATTTGGCTTAGTATGCATTTTTTTCTGAAGGACATGAAGTCTGAAACAAAATGTATATAATTAATTAGTGACTTCATTCCTCGGATCATCCCAGTGATTTGCCAGAAAATCAGAAATTGTATGAGAAACAGACCAAAAATATGAGGCAAAAATCTGGACATTCTGCAAAAATCTGTACAGTTGGGAGGTATTTAATATGGACTATAGGTGATCTCTAAGAGAAAAGTATTCTGACATTTATTTTATAATATAAAAATGAATATATGTTGCACAGGAGAATGCCATATGTATGTCTCCCTGTCTGATATGTATAGAAAAATGTACATTATACATATTTACTTTGGGCAATATGAAAATGACAAATATGTTTAAAAAAATAATGATATTTATATGCTTCCTAGTTTGATATGCTATAGAAAAAATGGATATCATATATATTTGCTTTGGGTAGGTCAACACATAGATGTTATACAAACATTGTAATTAAAACAAACTTTCCTTTCAAGGCTGTGCAACCAAAGGAAGATAGAGAAGGGGATTTGTCATGATAGAATTCATGATAGAATGTATTAATCCATTTCTGGTTCATCCTACAGTGATGTCATAATGTATGCACCGTATTTGGATAGGCCAAATTTCTTTATGAATTTATTTTGGATTCTATCTACTTTTGACCACCATGACTTCATTCTGGGGGGGGGGGGACTGAAATTTACTTCATAATTCACCCCATGATAAGTAAGGAACACAACTATGCCTTGAAATAAGAAAGACACCCAACAGTCACATGATTTTATGTATGCTCACGATCTCTGATACATATCATGCTATATATCTAACAAACAAGGGTTTCACTTTCTCTTTATTATCACATAGATCCTGATCAAAGATAGATTTTGTCATCATTCTAGGTCCCTTCAAAAATTCAAACTCAAAGTAGAGGTCATTCTTAAACCACTAACTAAATCATTTTAAACTAACTTTCTTACCAAAGCAGTATCAAATCAGAGATGGACACCAAATCTAAAGCTTTTTCAAGAGAAGGAAATCAGAGAATAAGTTATATTATCAATCAACTTCCAGTTTGCAGAACATCAAGATAACAATATGTTGTTTTATTATGTGTATAGTCAGACATATTCTTATTAGCAAAGCAACCTATCTGGAAAAGTGCCAGAAAGAAAAAAAAAAATCACCATTGAAAATCACATTTCATGACTCGATAATGATTTTTGGCATTGCTTTGCTCAAGATAAACTTAACTATTTTACAACCATCCAGCTTGAGGTGAAATCATGCCAGTCTTCAAGTGTATCTACTTCGGAATCCAAAATAGATACTAAATATGTTGATAGGCCAGCCATGTCCTTGAAACTTTTGGTTAGTCTATGTCTACTGTCATGGTTCTACAAATAATGGTAACTTGATTATATGACCACATCGTATGCTCTCATTTTTTATATCACAAAGAACTTTATGCCTCTGAGACTCACATATCATTGAGAACAATATAGAACATTTTCTGACTGGTTTTACTCCAGATATGTTGCCAGATAACATGATTGGCAATTTAAACACAGGCATATCTTTCAAAGAAATTCAAAATGCAATTTCTTGTACAGGACAAAGTTCTGGGATCAAATAGGTTTGATACCTATTTTTCAAGAATTTCATATGTTGCTTATCTCTAATTCTCTTAAAATTATATAATTATTTAAAAATCAAATAGTATGTGTTATAAATATTTAAATCAGTTAAAACATTTTTTATTCTCAAGCCTAATTTGGATTCTCTTCTTTTTAAGAATCACCATCCAATTTTATTAAGAAATCTAGATAAGAAAATATTTACTTTCATCCTAGCTAAAATATTATAGTTAGTAGCTGACCTTTCATTTCAATGCTCCAGTCTGTCTTTAAGACTGATCTAGGACAATAACAGAATTTTGGGGATAATCGCACCATAACTCAGACATTAACAATCAACATGCAATTTTTGCTATTGATATAATTAAAATCTTTGATCAAGTTAATGGTCTCTCTCTTTTTGCAGTATTGAAAAAATACCATAACAGACAATTATATTCATTCATAAAATGTTGTGTGCATCAACTTTTACGTGTCTTGCTATAAACAGCATTTTTTTCAGTATCTTTTAAGATTTTAATCAGTACTAGACAAGGCTGCCCACTGTAATGTTGTTCATTCTGTCTTTGGATCCATTCTTCTTAAAATTTTTTCAGGAACCGAAGCTGACAGACAAACATTTAACAATATGTATGTATATTCATATAACTTCTTTCAATTCTATTTTCAAACTCAGATAAAACTATTTCTAATTTGCTAGTCATTGTTAAAGATTGCAGTAGGACATCTAGCAATAAATTAAGCCTTGACAAATTATATTTCCCATAAAGTATAACAGCAATATAATCCATTCGACAATGATGTCACTTATCAACATTTCACTTGAGCTTAAATAGCTAGGAATTAAATGCAAACCTGAACTTCAACTTTTATTCATACAAATTTTAATTTGAGATTCGAGACAATTACAAATGTCACAGAAAAATGAGTGAACCCAAAAGCATTTATATGGTTGACCATCTATTACTGAAATGAGTATATTATCCCTCTGCAACAACTCAGTATCAAAACTTATCTGCTACATTCAAATCAACCAATACAACTGCATCAAAGTTTATTTGAAGTAACAGTAATCTCTGCATTAATTTGGAGAATCTTTCAGTCCTGAAACAGAAAGGGGTGCTTAAAGATACCTAATTTGCTACTTCTCTGTGCAAATTCAAGAGTGATACAATTGCTAAGCATCTCTGGACATTTCAGTACCCATCTCGATCGTGACAATTAGATCTTCTATAAATGGCCTATGCATTTAGGCTCAATCGATATCTTCCATTGATAGGACAATGGGTATTTTCACAAAACACCATTCGCACACAAAGTTATTAATATTCAATATGTTAAAAAGTTTTAATTCTCTGATCACCACTCTACTAAAATCTCATACTGAAAAAAATGCTGGTACAGCTCATCAACTCTGCCAGCCTTTTTCCCTTGATCAATTGCCACCAACCCTATATGTATAGATATATATATATATATATATATATATATATATATATATATATATATATATTCCCTTCACAAACTTAAAGTTTCAAAACTTTGAACTCTTTGAACTGCAATTGGTCGTGACCGTAAGATCGAAGTTTTGAAACTTTAAAAATTTTGATGGAGACTGGTGTACAGAGCGGAATTGGAAATTTACTGTTTTCCTCACTGTAGTGTGATCTCAGAGTTGGTGTATTTATTTAGCAGGGGATGTGGACATTTTTTTTTGTTTTTATTTTTTTATTACAATTTTGGAGTTTCAAAACTCCAATCATATATATATATATATATATATATATATATATATACATACACACACTCACACACACACACACACACACACACACACACACACACACACACACACACACACACGCACACGCACATGCACACGCACACACACACACACACACATTTGGTAACTAAGCACCAGATAAATCATGAAAAAAATTCTCTTATTTTGCAGTGTTTCTTATTAGACAAGTTGTCTTTTGATGAAAATATTCACAGAAATGTTTATCAGTCCCCATCAGTTTTCATGATTTATGGAATAATCATAATAAGCTTTATTATATGATTTGTTGCCTTTAAATTATCTGCTTGTGTTCACGTGTACTGATTTTCTCAGTCTGAATGCCAATGTTACTTATTTCCTGGTACCAGATTTATATGGTCTGTACCTCACTCATATAAATGATTACTGAAAAAGGAATTAACTTTTACCTCATGTGTTTATTTGTTATTATTATCATGCATGCATGTTGTTTTACATTCGTATATACTGTGAAGTGTCTATGGGTGACAATTAAACATTTTTTATTTGTATTGATATGTATACTATATTTTATATAGGCTTTGGACTTTTGTTTGGTTTGTTTCTATGCTCTGTCACTTAGCAAACATTAAATGCATGATTATTAAAAAAGATATAATGTACCCTGAAATTAGATATGATACTTCTAGAAATTATTCACACTGTGGCGTACATGCTGTATAATTCAGTGCATATGCGCATGTCCCCACCTTTTTATATGATGGTTCATGCATTATCTAGCAAGTAAATCAGAATGCCATTTTATTTTACTTCCAAGGGGTTGTTCTGGTGTATATTTTGGGATAGATTCAGGATTTTAGAAAACTTAGTTCTCTGCTTAGGCATGACTAGGTAATTCACAATGAGAGATTTGAATGGAGCGCATATATAATTAAATAACTTGTATGATACCCTAAACTGCAATGTAACTCAGTGATGCTTCTCACCCCTCAGTTAGTCAGTGCCCTCAGCAGTGTGATATTTTGCTAACACCAGGGTGGTAGGAGCAGTGGCTGAGTTTCATAGTAAATGGCATGCACTTTTTTAAAATAAAAAAATGTTTACCGGAGATGCACAAAGCAGCTGCAGCACAAACTGTTTTGAGTAAAAGAGTACTGTAAGCTCAGTGCTAAAACCCACTACAAATATTTCACTATGCATTGCTTATGTATGTGGGACTGCCTGCATTTTGGCTCAGCATTGCCAACATTTGTTTTTAAATTAGTCGAGCAAGTGCTTAACATAAACAATTGCACTGAGTGTGTGCTGTTTATTACAGGAGTAAAACAATTTTATAAATCAAGAACAACTGCTCCCTGGAGTGGACCACAATTAACTTTTTTTTGCTAAGCACATAATAGGCTGTTACTGTTAGACATTTTGCTGGAAGTACACAAACATTACTTCCACATGATTGTGTGTATTAGCATCGATCCTGTCTTGTTACACAACAGTTAAACAGAGATAGAGAATGGTGCAGTGATTCACTCGTCCAGCATTGCCATAGTAAGTTAATGCACAATTTCAAATGCAGCTGAAAACGGTACCCTTTTAGTAACCTAGCTCTGAAGCACCTATACTTTCAGAGACAGACAAGAGTCAAATGTAGGCTGCTAGTTTAATAGCTCGGCTGTTTCATCCATTTTGTTATAGTATCTTCAACCAAAAATGTATAAGTAAAGCTTTTGGTGCTAAGCTATTACAGTTGTTTCTGTATTATGATATTCCCTATGGCAGTTTAATATTTTCTTGAAAAATATATGTTTTAGCTTTTTGAAGCCATGTTTTTTTTCTTTCTCCTGTTTTTATTTTACAGTCTCAGGGACAAGGTATTTCTAACAGCTTTCCTTGGAATATATACTTACTGAATCTGTGTATAAAAAAGATCTTTAAAAATAAATATGTAGTCAGAGCTCAGCTATGAAGAGTTAGTCTCTTAACCACTTCCACGTGAATCGAACTGAAGACCCACATAAATCAGTCTTTCAGACTGGCATGAGAAAAGGTAAACATACATTTCTTGGCAAACATGCCAAAGCTGAACTGGCAGTAAAGCATCACTTGTCTAAAGCATGGTGTGACGTGACATAACAGTTGCAGAGAAGTTTTCCTCTCATTAACATTTGGTAATATATACAGAACATCTCTGCTTCTTGACACCAAAGATATTTTATTCAAGTCTTTGCATACAATGTTCAACTCATATGTTAATTTTATGTTAGTTTTGATGGGAGATGCATAGCACTTGATTCATACAAACTAATTGCCTGTGCCTCCTGATTGCATTTTCTGTTATGTACTGAACAATGAATGTTTGTCCTTATTATCTGATTTTGCATCCTGGTTTCCCATTTATTTACTTTCTGTAGCCACTTCTGATTTGAAGTAAACAAATTTCTGACATTCCCAGAATATTCCCAGAATATTTATGATGCTCCGTTCTTATCCAAGGAATGCTTGTAAGATAAACTCATCTTCTAAAGTTTAAATATGCATGTCAGATATGAAAAGGTTCAGTCACACAATATTTTTCCTTGTATAAGCCTAATATTTATACCTCATCTCGAATCCATCGGCATCTTCTGTCTTAGATGCTGGTACAGAGACTTACTATTTAAACTGCCTTTCTTTTGCAAGTTTCTTGTTTGTGATTTTCTTGAAGAAATATTTCTAGGACTGAATACATTGCTCAATTTGCATCTTACTTCTGACCACAGTCATGTAGTAACACATGGGTAGATGAGTATAGTTTATGTTTTTTTTTTTTTTTGCATTCTCAGAAGTGTTGTCAGATACTAGCAGATGAATAGGTGCCTTATACCCAGCTTTGTATAGTATAATTTGCACCGTCCACATATTCAGTATAACTTTTTATACATGGTATTTGTGCATATGTATGATTTTTTTTGAATGTAAGTCAAGAAGTTGGAGGAAAATCAATATTTCACTCTTGTGTTTATATGAGAAATAATGAGTCTTCCAAAAATAATGCATGCTTCTGAGACAGGAAAAAACAGAATGTTTAATAGTACTAATGGTTTACTGGTGTACTGAAGTGGTGACCGGTTTTGAGATATAGGTATGTCTTGGGGCGAAGCTCACAAGAATATTGGCATTGTAATGCCCTTTTTGGTAAAGCAATAAATAAAAACTAGTTTGTGTCATTTATTCTTTATTTCTGATGGCAGGACAGTCAAGAATTTGTTTTTAATATATATATATATATATATATATATATATATATATATATATATATACATACAGTCATATAAAGTTATGCAAGACAACCCAGAGATAATTGTGAAAAAACTAAGGTAATAGAGATTAATGTAAATTTACAAAACCATTAATACTTATCCAGTTTAGCTACAAAAAAAGATATGTCATAATGCAGATGAAAAATGTTCAATGCTTGTTTGTCACCAGCCATCCCCACAGAACACACCACTGTGCTGCTCTCTGACAGCTCAACTGGATAGAACTTCCCAACCTATTATTACTAAAACAACTTTCACTTGCCCATAAAATCATATTCAACCCTACCGACTGCCCAGCTCTATCAAATCTTGCCCAGCCAAACACAAACTATAGACTCCTCAGGTCATCCAACAAACTAATGCTAAAAGTAACCCAGTCTCACAGCTATCACGGAGACTCCCTGTACTTCAGTAAAATAGCCAAAGATTGGAACACCCTTCCTCAACAGATAACTAAAAACCCCAACCTGTCCACATTTAAAACTACCCTGAAAGACTATTTAAATAACTGGCTATGCCCCTTGTGATAAAATGTGAAGGCTGCCAGCCTAGCTATATAGAATTTTGTAAATAAGTATAGGTCATGTTAAATATTAATATGATCCACAGGTTTGTTTTACAAATGTAAGAAAACTGTTATTTGCTGAGCTTCAAAAATGTAACCACAGTGCACCCTGCTGGAAAGAAAGCAAAAATGTGTATAAACTCTATGCCTATGTAATGTATGTTTTCATGGTAGAAAACTGGGACATATAGAGTTAACTTGCAAACTCTTAAGAAATTAAGCCGATAAAAAAAATTACGACTGTGTGTGATCTCAAGCTAAGAGACAGGATGTCTGGGCTAGGAGCTTCTTTCTATTGTCTTAAGACAGAGATAATTACTAGGTCTCACATGTAAACTGTCTTTTATTGCTGTGACATCCTGGCAGCTACAGGTCACAAAGAAATGTTACATTTTAAGTTCTGTGAGCTTGGGAAACTTAAGCAAAAGTGACAAGAATGATGTCATCTGAAATGACTCAACAGTAATATATATTATCAATTTAAGAACTATCTCAAGAGAAAGAGAGTGCATTGTGTATCTTTTTCTGGACCTGTTAACGACTCACCAGCACTTTCTTTGCTCTGTAAGTAGGATTTAGATCTTAATATTTCTCTTAGAGATTGACAGAAATAGCAAGACTAGTCTAGCTGTTTCTATATTTATGTCAGGCTGTCCTACAATGTTGCTTTAAAGTATTTCCTGTGATTATGTCACTGTGTTGAATCAATGAGTATTGTCTTGTGTTTTTGCTATTCATTATTAAATATTTTAAACCTTTTAACTGTGGCTGTTTTATGTAGAGATAATTTAAGCTCTTAGCATACTTACATGTATTTGGTGATAATGTACAATCCACTTCAATAGCCTTGCTCTTAATCACAATTACTATTTGGGTTACATTGCACAGTAGAATTGGACATCCTTTGGTAAGGGCCTTTATAGTAGCTGATAAAAGTGACTGGTGGCTGGTGGCAGGTGGTACTACTGTATAGTCTGGGTAGAAGGGGGCATAGCTGGAGAACCTGTGCCAGCCTTCCCCAGGAGTTTCTGTGTGTTTGTGCATAACTCATATCTCAAAGTGTGTGTGTGTGTGTGTGTGTGTGTGTGTGTGTGTGTGTGTGTGTGTGTGTGTGTGTGTGTGTGTGTGTGTGTGTGTGTGTGTGTGTTTGTGTGTGTGTCAGCTACTTGGTCAGGGACATGAAGCACTGGTTGGACAGAGAGGGTGCTGGAGGTTTTGGCTTGACCACTTGGCTGAGATCTGAACCTTATAGCTGTGCCAGTGGGGAGTCTTATTGGGGATTTGGAAAAAAGGGAGATACCAGCCCCAGACTGACTGTGATCTCTGTGTGCTCTTAAGGGAAATTGTACTTTAATGTGTGTGCACTTGTTATCCCCCCAATGTGGATGCCCCTCACTGGTGCTAGTGGTAAGGATTGAGGCTCCTTGATTATTGGGCCAGTGCATGGGCGTCACACCCCTATATCGCTCCCAAGTAATATTTTTCCTATTTTTCCCACTCATCTCACACATGTTAGTCCAAATAGTGTTCAGCCCACATAGGGTTATCCCACTATCTGTCTTCTCTTTATTAATCTTTGTTCCTTCTGATGACCTAACTTGTAAAACTGCATGACCAATTTAGGTCTTTCAGAAATGACTCACCTTGTAAAGCTACATGACTTATGTACCTCATATATATTGTAAAAAAAAATAATATACCTGTATGTCAGAAACATGCATGTTTATATTGTATTCTGTTATTATATTTTGCTATAATGTTTTTGTTAAGCACATTTACATATTGTTAGCAATGTGCTACTTAAACTAAGTTTACTGCTTGTACCTTAATAATGTTATTTTTTGTTGTGGAGCTTTTCTCCCCAGGTCTCCACCGAAAACAGTTTCTTTTTCAACCCAGTCAGACACTACCTAGTTAAAAAATGTAAATAAATAAATAAATTTAACAGCTGTTCAATGCTTGATTTGCATTTCTATAACGGATGGTAAACATTCTGATATTCTTAACTTAGAACAATCACACAGCTGCTACCTGTAAGGTGTGCATCATAGTATGATGGCTAATACATACCATCTTATTGTAAAAATGCTTATTTTATTGCCTCTGTAACTTATGTCCTTGTATTCTAGCTCATGTTCCTTAAGAGGCTGCTGAGATGGTGCAGAGGGACGAAGCCCTGCCTACGGCCCAACCAAGCTCGGTTTGATTGGCATCTTGAGCAACTGAAAGAGTGACAGGGAAGGGATGGGTGTGCCCATCCTAGGTGGGAGGGTGCTCATTGATAAATTCTCCAAAGAGAGCCATGGTCTAAAGAAGGATGCAGTTGTGGAGTGTGGGGGGTGGAGAAGGGAGAGGTTAGGGCATGAAAGTTAAAACCCCCCTGGATGGAACTGGATGGAAGCACAGATGAGACAATCCCTGAGGATGTCCTTAGTATCCATGACCAACCCCAGAAATACTGGAGTAAGGTGGAGTTAAGATAATAGTAGATAGACCTGGCATGGACATGGGGCACTGGGGCTGGCCAGTTATAATGAAGTCTGAGGGGAACAAAAAAGATGTTCATTTACAGCCACAATGAATATAACCAGACTAGGTAACATATCCTGCCACAGGACAAGAATCTGCAAAGTGCATGCCATCTTTGTTGGCCCACTAACTGGCATGTTCTCCATCTCTCATCTCATTTGCTTGCAACTAAATCTTCATCTCTGTATTTAATTGCAAGAAGCTGAAATACACAAACTGTAAATATATTTAATCCAAGTTTGTGTGACCTCAGAGGCAGTACATTTGTAGTCCAGAGGTATGAATGGCATAATTCCCACATTGATAGGGTACTGGGGGGCTTGTCCCCTTGAGAAAGCAGTTTTTAAACACTCTGCCAGTTGTGAGTATGCATTCAGTCAAGCAACTGACAGCAGTTTAGTGAAACTTGAGCAGTTCATTTTTGAGCCAATAAAGTACATCAAAATTGTCTGGATTCACCGATGCACAGACCATATTTCAGGTATGACCAGTGGCCCCAGAGTCAGCAGCCTTCCTGATGGGGTGGAGGGTAGAAGCAAGTGGTCAGTTCTTGGTTGTTCTATCTTGCCTTTCCAGAGGACAGGGAATGGCAACTTTATATGGTAAGCAGAAGGTAGCTCTTGAATAATTGGAATATGTTGGGACAGTCAGTACTTGGGACCCAAAGAAAGAAAACACTAGCTATCCATCTATTTATTTATTTATTGATTGATTTAGCATGCTGTTTTTAAATACTTGAACTGGGCAAATTGTTTGAAAATGCTTGATATTGCTCAATTAATCACTTTATTTCCAGTTATATTTTTACAGTATATTGATTAAGTGGGCACTGTTTGTAGCTAATGTAATGACCCTGCTTGAAGTTAGATGACTGGCTTGTCTTTTGATTGCAACAGAAAATATGCAAACCTATCTCTAGGCATGACCTTGCTCTTGGGCAACTCTCCATGTATTACGTTTGATTCATGGGCTCTAGGGAGCCTTTTCTTGTTTTTTTTTCTATGTATTTAAACAGGCATTTTTGCCTTTTTTTCAAAGAGTTGTAACTTGTTGAGCTAAACACTGCTGATTTGTGACAACTACAAACGAGATCTGACTTCTGCCCTTCATATCT
This sequence comes from Protopterus annectens, assembly GCF_019279795.1. Lineage (NCBI taxonomy): Eukaryota > Metazoa > Chordata > Ceratodontiformes > Protopteridae > Protopterus > Protopterus annectens. The sequence continues at coordinate 71,213,110 of NC_056745.1, forward strand.
AAATCCTGCTGGGCTTATTTATTTATTTATGAGTATTTGGATTATTAATGCGTCCTCCAAGCAACCCATTTCTGCTGTACACTGCTTTCATGTTGACAGAATTATACACCCATCAGCCTGATAAGTCTGATCTGCAAAGCCATGGAATCTAGTATAACCTGATCTGATAAGCTAGGATAAGCAAGCTCCTACTCTCTTTTTCCCTAGCCCGTCTCTGGAACTCCCTCCCACCTCATATTCGTAGCACCGGCAGCCTCCCCACCTTTAACACTCTCCTCCACTCACACTTATCTCTCTGGGAATGCTCATGTTCCCATCCTGCTTAACATCCCAGCCACTACCTTACCCCCTTAGCCTACAATCACATCCTCCCATGAGAACTTACACATTGTAAATAACTGCTTATGTTTAATTCTTCTGTACATACTTACTCACTATTGTCTTTGATTTAACATCTATTTTAGTGATTATAGAGACTAAACATTGTAAACTCATATGAATTGTTTCATATTGTTCTTCTTTGTATTCTAGGTGTATTAACATTTACTTTGGCTTATATATACTCTTCTTCTACTTTAACAGACTGTTATTTTATTTTATACTTTATATTGTATCTATGGAGCTTTTCTCCCCAGGACTCCATTGAAAATGGGCTCATTCGTCCCAATAGACCTTCCTGGCAAACAAACTTCAAATAAATAAATAAATATGAAAAAACTCATTAGATTGAACACACATGAGTTTGGCATTATCAAGGGTAGTTCCTGCCTAATGATTTGGTTAACTTCTTCAAGAGGATTACAAAGGCTATCACTAAATGGTGTACATTGACCTGGCCAGGGCATTTGACACCATTTCTCATGCTATAATTTTAAGTAAGTGTGACACTTTACAAAAAAAATAGCTCTCTGTGTGGTATGACAGATAGCAAACTGGCTAAGAGACAGAACCCATACAGTTCAGGTGGTTTGTACCTCATCACAAAGCATGAAGGTTACTGGTAGTGACCCCTGTAGTTCAGGGCTGGGACCTCTCTTTTTCTGCATTTCCTTTTCAGCTCTCCAGAACAGAAGCCAAGACTGTTGGCTAAGTTTGCAGAAGGCTGCAAACTTGGAGTTATTGTCAAGTCCCTCTCTGACATCCTAATTCTTCAACAACAACCAACACTTGTAAATATTTAGCGTCCTAAAAATGTAGTCATACTTAATGCATTAAAGTGTCAGCATGCAGTATAGACAATGACTTCATTCAAAATGAGACTGCTGCTTGAGACCTTGAAACATGGGTTGATAAACCCTATTTTGTTTGTCGTGTGATAACAATAGGGAATCTACTTTGTGCATTAACTGCAAAGAAAACATTGTCCAGATCTAAACAGCTCATTACATCCTTTTATTCAGCCAGTTAGATCAATTATTGAATACAATCTCCCATTTGGGATCTATATCACTAGGCGCATCGAACAACAATAAAGACCCCAAAAGCTCCTCACAAAAAAGATCAGGGAGTTATAAACCCTAAGCTACAATGAAAACCTGGAAGCATTGCCTGTGTATTCAGAATGTTATAGGATCCTGATGGGAGATCTATGCCTTGCTTCAGCGCTATTAGGGACCCAGTGGTCCTGGATTTCTTGTATCTGCACAAGTCAGAGAGTTCCATGAATACTAGAACCAAGTACATAATTTTTCAGCAGCTGATAAACTAAGTGTGATGGAGTGATGGGTTCATCATACTGTGCCTCTCCAACCACTGAAACAGATCACCCCTGCAGATTAAGCACTGTGATTCGCTATCATCCTTTAAATCATACGTAGATGATTAGACAGGCACTCACAAATTCAACACAGGCTTGACTAGGCTATCCCTCCCACAGAAAGGGAGTATATCCTAATGGTGGGCACTGGTAAGGTGTAAATGTTCACAAGACTTAATTACCTTGAAATTCCTGTGACTTATGTTGCTACAATGACTTGACAATAGCTCAGTGTCTGTTATTAGGTTCATAGGTTCATAGGTTCATACTAGGCTATCTGCCCTGGGGCAATTATAAGCCTAGCCCGATTCTGTATGGCTTACGCCACCCCTTGATTTGAGTATACTGTGCCCTTTTTAAGGTTTAGTTTACTGTGCCTCTGTCTAATAGTGACACGGGAGTAATCCCTGGGACAAACCTACGATCCCCCATCCACTTATCGAGATTCTTCTTGAAGAGATTCAGTGAGGTGCTCTGCCTCACATGAACTGGAATTTTATTCCAGAGCGAAGGGAGCCTCTGGGTTATGAACCTGTCCCTCCAGCAAGTTCTATTTATTTCTGTGCTGAGGTTCAAGTCCTCGGCGTGTGGCTCTAAGGGATTTAGATTTACTGAGGTGGAGCATGTCCATTAATTCTGGATTTGACATAGCTTTGTATGTCAGGCATAGATCGCCTCGAAGTAGGCGGTATGCAACTGAGTAGAGCTGGAGGTTTTTTTAACCGAGCAGCATATGGCATCTGTTTGAGACCCTTGATCCTCTTGGTGAGATACTTTTGGGGTCTTTCTAATTGCTGCAGGTGTCGGGTAAGGTACATCCCAAAAGGGGCATTGTATTCTATGATGGGCCTGATGAGGGATGAATAAAGGGGCACGATTACCTCTCTTGATCTAGATGTGAAACCCTTCGTGATGAGGTGGGCTATGTAGAAGGTCTTTCTAACCACTTTGGCAATGTGGTTTTCAAAGGAGAAATATCCCTAATAACTTCCTCTGTACTTAATGGGTTTCTGCCTATGTGGTAATTTGTGGGCACATTGTTTTTGCCAAAGGATATGACTATACATTTTTTGGCATTTAGCTTTAAACCATGGTGCTGGCACCAGTTATCTGTCTCTGTGAGACCTTTTTGAAGGATGTTTGTGTCAGCTGGAGAGTTGATTATGGCGCCCAGTTTGCAGTCGTCTGCGAACTTGGTGAGCCATAGTCCTCCCACGTTTGCCTGTACCTCGGAAAAGTATATACTGAACAAGAGTGGTCCCAGGACAGAACCCTGTGGGATGCCACTTGTGACCGGTTTCGAGTCTGACATGGCTCCAGTAACTCTCACTCTGTGGGTTCTGTCTTTGAGCCAGTTTGCGACCCATCTTGTGACATAGGGGTTTATATTTAAGCTGGATAGCTTATCTATGATGCCCGAGTGGGGTATTGTGTCAAATGCCTTTGCAAGGTCCAGACAGGCTGTGTGGACTACCTTCCCTTCATCTATGGCTTTGATGACTGTTTCAAAGAAGTCAACCAGGTTCAAAAGGCAGGATCTGCCCTTGACAAAGCCGAACTGGGTAGGATCTAGTGTCTGTAGGTCCCCAATGTCTTTGTTTATGAGCTCCATGATGATCCTCTACATAGCCTTGCAGACTAAGCTAGTCAGGGTTATGGGGCGATAGTTTCCAGGGTCCGTAGAGGCTCCACCTTTGTGGAGTGGGACCACTGTTGCTGTACGCCATTCTGTGGGCACATATCCTGTAGTGAGGCTGAGATTGTATAGCTGTTTTATTTGAGGGATTAGTTCCTCTTGTAGTTCAAGTAGGACACAACCTGGGATGCCATCTGGTCCCATGGAAGCAGTGTTTTTTGCTTTGGAGAGGGCAGCCTTCACCTGAGCATCTGAGATGTTTGGGAGGCAGCCCTCTGCCGGGATAGATACTTGCTCTTTGGGGGGGGAGAAGTTTGCACTGAACCTGTCTGCCAGGATATTGGCGATGTCTGTGGGTTCAGTGTATTTTTTGTCATTTAGAATCAACTCAGAACAAGTCTGGGAGTTGCATCCCAGGTTTCTAACATAACTGAAAAAAGCCTTATGATTGTCTTTGGTGTCCGGTGCAATTTTTCTCTCGAAGCTGGCCTTGGAGGATTTTATGAGGGATCGTAATATTTTGCTAGTACTGATCAGAGATGCCTTCCCTATTAGGGATTTTGCTCTATCATGTAGTAGCTTCCTCCTTCTGTTGTACAGTTTATTTATGGCAGGGGTCCACCAGACTGGACGCCTGCCTTTGGATGATTGGGTCTTGGTTTTGTTTGGGATAGCATGATCCATGCATTCCTGGAGATGTCCGTAGAATGCATTTATATAGGATTCTGCAGTTTGGGCTGTAGTTCCCACTGGCCCTGGGGCCTTGAAGGATTCCACTTCGGTTTTGAGAAGTGAGAAGTTCACTTTGAGAAGTTTTTCACTGTGGTTTTCTGGGCTGGGGGTGGGGTCGGGATGTGGACATCCAGTGAAATTAATTTATGGTCTGATCTTACCAATGAGGGATATACTTCTGGTGTGGAGCATAGAGTCCCATGTTGGTAATGATCAGGTCTAGTATGTTGTCCCCTCTTGTGGGAGTGGTGACTAGTTGTTCCATTGCATTTGAGTTTATAATTTCCAGGAATCTTTGGGCTAAGGTGCTGGGGCTTGAGTAGTGCTCCCAGTCAATGTTTGGGTAGTTGAAGTCACCCAATATAATGGTGTTCGGAGAGATCTTCATGTTCTCCAATATTTTCAGGAAAGCCGAATGGGATTCCTGACTTTGAGAGGGTGGTCTGTAGGATGCTATAAACTGAAAAGCAGTCTTGTCCACTGTTAGTTGCACATGGATGGTCTCCGATACTTCGTGCAATGCCACTAACCTGGAGGTGTGGATATCCTCGATAAATATGGAAACTCCCCCTCCTTTTGTGGTTCGGTCCGGGTTTTGGGGCCGAAAAACATGATACGAGGTATAGCCTGGTAGTGCTGGGGTGCTCTCTGGAGCCTTGAACCAGGTTTCTGTCACTGCACAGATATCGATGTTCTCCATACTGAGGAGAGCTTCGAGTGCATGCATCTTGAGGTTAAGACTTCTGGAGTTTAGCAGCATTACCCTTAGTTTCTTGTTCCTTGTGCTGTCTATGGGGGAGGGTTTGACTTTTGAGCCTTGCCTAAAAAAGGCACTATGGGGGTGGCAAGAGCCTTTGCCAATATCCGAAAGCCCAGTGGTGACAGGTGCAAGCCGTCCCTAGCGAACACGTGGCTTGTCGAGCATGTCATCCCAGGCTGACAGACACTGGATCCCCTTTGAATGACACTAAAATTTTAGCCAATTGTTAAAATCGATCATTTTGTCTTTGTACTGTGGCATCATTCTAGGTGAGGGTAAGATGCTGCTCAAGGTCAGGGTCATACCAGCCTGGGATACATGATCAGAGAGCTCCTCTATGTCTCTTTTCATGTAGTCCAGGGAGGTATGTCTCAGGTCATTCACACCAGCATGTACAATGACTGAGTCATATTTGTATTTGCTTTGGAGTGACCTGAGTGCTTGCATTATGTGTCGGATCCTAGCACCCGACAGGCAGTTCACCGTGACCTTCTCTTTATTCAGCTTGGTGAGCGGGACGTCAGTGTGTCTGACAATAGAGTCACCTATAACAAGAGTATCAGGTGTGTTATTCAGCCTTAAGGGCTGTGGCTGCTTGGTACACTGACTTTGTGGGTTATGTGTTGTGTGTGTTTTGTTTAGAGGTAGCGTTTGCTTGGATGTCTGCTTTGGAGGTCTCTGTTGCTTAGGTAGATTTTTATTTAGAGCCTCCGAGTATGTTTTTGTGTATTTATGTGTTTGGTTCGCTGATGTGGTGGGACTATGTGATACTGGAATTGTGTTGTGTGAGGTTACCTTCTCCTCCTGACTGGTTACACCAGTTTTGAGATGAGAGAGCTCAGCCTCCAGTTTGGCTAAATAGTTGCATCTCTCACATATATTTGAACCTGTTTGGAGGAGGAGAGGGTTGTCCGTGTACATGAGACAGTTGTAACATTGCCTCAAAATTCCCAGATTCACCAGCTGGAATGGAGAGGAAACCATTGACTGACCTTTGGACATGCTAGAGTAACAGGGAAACTGAATGTAAGACGGACCAATAGAGGACAGGGTAATCGTAGAGAGTATAAGAGTAAGTAATGCTTATGGTTTAATAGTGCTAACTTGTAGGATTACTTAATTGGACCAGTGAAGGGCCTTAGAATAAGAATATGGTGTTTAAATTGAGAGATAGAGCAGTTCTAAGGGAAAAAGTGAAGAGCAGACTTTGTGGAGCCAGGAATAGTTTAAACCCAATTAGGCGGTGCTGCCTGTTGTTGCGCTATGCTCAAAAACGCGCAAAACTGCGCAAAAGAGGGTTTTAAGAGAGGAAGATGAAGGAATTTTGGAATTGACCCAAAATGGCCAATAAAAGTGTATTAGTTCTGGTTTAAGCACTTGGGCTTCAGGCCAGTTATTTTACATTAAGAAGGTTCGTGGTCTGCACTCTTGTGGGAGGAGAGGCTGGACTCTGCCCTTCTGAGCTGGGAATTTCTGGTTAAAGGCTTATAGTGCCTGCATATCTGAACTGTTTCTTACTGAAATTAGTACACCTTGTTTGCTGTAGCATAGACTAGATCCAGGCCTGCTGAATCTAGCTTTGTTTGTATGCTTGTTGTTTGTTTGCTTGTTATTTCCCTGAAAAGCTAATTCCACCTAAAACGTGGCTTTTCAGCGCTTCTGTGGATCCCTAGTGATATCTGCATTGCTTACTGTACTTATTTCCTTGTTTCACTTGAAAGAAAGTTACTGTTGTCGTTTTTGCATTTAAGTTACCTGTAACACATTGCATTTATGTTACCTGGCACTTGCTCACTAAAGCAATTATATAAGTCAGCACTAAAAATTAAAGGCACTACACCCTCACAAACTCCCCTTGAGTACCTTGTTCCCCATTGGCCCTTTTTTTCAATTATAAAGGAATTCCCAATACTATTCTAGCATGTCCAAAGGTCAGTTGTCAATCTTCTCTCCGGTCCAGCTGGTGAATCTGGGAATCTTGAGGCAATGTTACAACTGCCTCATGTACACAGACAACCCTCTCCTCCTCCCAATAAATTCCAACACATGTGAGAGATGCAACCATATAGCCAAACTGGAGGCTAAGCTCTCTCAACTCAGTACTGGCGTAACCAGTCAGGAGGAAAAGGAAACCACACTCACTACAATTCCAGTCTCACATAGACCTACCACGACAGCAAACCAAACACATAAACACACAAAAACATACTCGGAGGCTCTAAATAAAAATCTGCCTAAGCAGCAGAGACCTCCAAAGCAGACACCCAAGCAACCGCTACCCCAAAACAAAACACGTGCAACACATAGCTCACAAAGCCAGTGTGCCGAAAAGTCACAGCCCTTAAGGCTAAACAACACACCTGATACACTTGTAATAGGTGACTCTATCATCAGGCACACTGACATCCCGCTCACCAGGCTAAACAAGGAGAAGGTCACGGTGAGCTGCTTGTCAGGTGCTAGGATCCGCCACATAACACAAGCACTCAGGTCACTCCAAGGAAAGTACAAATATGACTCAGTCATTGTCCATGCTGGTGTGAATGACCTAAGACGTACCTCCCTGGACTACATGAACAGAGACATAGAGGAGCTCTCTGAGCATGTAGCCCAGGCCGGTATGACCCTGACCTTGAGTAGCATCTTACCCTCACCAAGAATGATGCCACAATATGAAGACAAGATGATCAATTTCAACAAGTGGCTTAAGTATTGGTGTCATTCAAAGGGGATCCAATGCCTGTCAGCCTGGGATGACATGCTCGACAAGCCACGATGCTTCGCTAGGGACGGCTTGCACCTGTCACCCCTGGGCTTTCGGATATTGGCAAAGGCTCTTGCTACCCATAGTACCTTTTTTAGGCAAGGCTCAAAAGACAAACCCACCTCCATAGGTATCACAAGGGATAAGAAACTAAGAGTAATGCTACTCAACGCCAGAAGTCTAAACCTCAAGATGCACGCACTCAAAACTCTCCTTAGCATGGAAAACATTGATATCTGTGCAGTAACAGAAACCTGGTTCAAGGCTCCCGAGAGCACCCCAGCACTACCAGGTTATACCTCATACCATGCTTTTCGGCCCCAAAACTTGGACCGAACCACAAAAGGAGGGGGAGTATCAATATTCATCAAAGATACCCACACCTCCAGGTTGGTGACACAGCACGAAGCATCAGAGACTATCCATGTGCAACTAACAGTGGGTAAAACTGCCTTCCAGTTTATAGCCTGCTAAAGACCACCCTCCCAAACCCGGAACCCCACTCGGCCTTCCTGAGAACACTGGAAAATATGAAGGTCTCTCCAAACACCATTATATTGGGCGACTTCAACTACCCAAACATAGACTGGGAGCATTACTCTAGCTCCAACACCCTAGCCCAAAGGTTCCTAGAATTTATAAACTCAAATGCTATGGAACAACTTGTTACCACTCCCATAAGAGGGGAAAACATACTGAACCTGATCATCAACAACATGGGGACTTTATGCTCCAGACCAGAAGTGTATCCCTCACTGGAAAGATCAGACCATAAACTAATCTCACTGGATATTCACATCCCGACCCCACCCCCTGCCCAGAAAACCACAGTGAAAAACTTCTCTAAAGCAAATTTCACACTCCTCAAAACCGAGGTGGAATCCTTCAAAGCCCCCGGGCCTGTGGAAAATACGGCCCAGACCGCAGAATCCTTTATAAACGCATTCTATGAACACCTTCAGGAATGCATGGATCATGCAATCCCAAATAAAACTAAGACCCAATCCTCCAAAGGCAGATGTCCTGTCTGGTGGACCCCAGCCATAAACAAACTATACAATAGAAGGAGGAAGCTACTACATGATAGAGCAAAATCCCAAAAAGGGAAGGCATCTCTGATCAGTATTAGCAAAAATCTACGGGCACTCATAAAATCGTCTAAGGCCAGCTTCGAGAGAAAAATTGCACAGGACACTAAGGATAATCACAAGGCTTTCTTTAGTTATGTTAGGAACCTGGGTGGTCATTCCCAGATATGCTCAGAATTAGTCCAAAATGACAAAAAAATACACCGAACCCACAGACATTGCCAACATCCTGGCAGACAGGTTCAGTGCAAACCCCCCCCCCTCCCCACCAAAAGGGCAAATATCTATCCCAGCAGAGTGCTGCCCCCCTGACACCTCAGATGCTCAGGTAAGAGCTGCCCTCTCCAAAGCAAAAAACACAGCATCAATGGGACCAGACGGTGTCCCGGGCTGTGTCCTACATGAACTCTAAGAAGAGCTAAACCCAAACATAAAACTACTGTTCAATCTCAGCCTTACTACAGGATATGTACCCAAAGAGTGGCGTACAGCAACAGTGGTTCCTCTCCACAAAGGTGGTGCCTCAACTGATCCTGGAAACTATTGCTCCATAAGCCTGACTAGCTTGGTCTGCAAAGCTATGGAAAGGATCATCATGGACCTCATAAATAAAGATATTGGGGACCTACAGACACTGGATCCTACCCAGTTCGGCTTTGTTAAGGGCAGATCCTGCCTCTTAAACCTGGTCGATTTCTTTGAGACAGTCACCAAGGCCATTGACAAGGGGAAGGTGGTCCACACAACCTACCTGGACCTCACAAAAGCCTTCGATACAATACCCCACTTGGGCATTATAGATAAGCTCACCAGCTTAAATATAACCCCCTATGTCACTAGATGGGTTGCAAACTGGCTCAAGGACAGAGCCCACATGGTTAAAATTGCTGGAGCCATGTCAGACTCCAAACCAGTTACAAGTGGCGTCCCACAAGGCTCAGTCCTGGGACCTCTCTTGTTCAGTATATATTTCTCGGAGGTACAGGCCAACATGGAAGGACTGTGGCTGACCAAGTTCGCAGATGACTGCAAACTGGGCGCCATAATTGACTCTCCAGCCAACACAAGCATCCCCCAAAAGGGCCTCATAGAAACAGACAACTGGTGCCAGAGCCATGGCCTCAAGCTAAATGCCAAAAAGTGTATAGTCATCCCCTTTGGCAAAAACAAAGTGCCCACAAATTACCACTTAGGTGGTAATCCATTAAGTACAGAAGAAGTAATTAGGGACCTGGGGACCAAAGTTGAGAGCAATCTCTCATTTGACAACCACGTGGCCAAAGTGGTTAGAAAAACATTTTATATAGCCAACCTAATCATGAAGGGATTCACATCTAGATCAGGGGAGGTCATCGTGCCTCTTTACTCATCCCTCATCAGGCCCATAATTGAATACAATGCCCCTTTTGGGATGTACCTTACCAGACACCTGCAGCAACTGGAAAGACCCCAAAAGTACCTCACCAAGAGGATCAAAGGGCTCAAACAGATGCCATATGCTGCCCAGTTAAAGAAACTCCAGCTCTACTCAGTGGCATACCGCCTGCTCAGAGGCGATCTGTGCCTGACGTATAAAGCCATGTCCAACCTGGAATTAATGGACATGCTGCACCTCAGAAAATCCAAATCCCATCGAGCTATGTGCTCGAGAGACTTGAACCTCAGCACTGAAATAAATAGGACATGCTGGAGGGACAGATTCATAACCCAGAGGCTCCCTTCACTCTGGAATAAATTCCCAGTCCAGGTTAGGCAGCGTCCCTCATTGACTCTCTTCAAGAGGAATCTTGATGAGTGGATGGGAGATCGTAGGTTTACCCCAGGTATCACTTCTGTGTCACTGTTAGACAGAGGCACAGTATACTAACCTCGAAAAAGGGCATAGCAAAATTAATTTAAAATGGGTGGTGAAAGCCAAACACACTCTGGCTAGGCTTATAAATGCCCTAGGGCAGATAGCCTAGTATGAACCTATGAACCTACATAAGGTATTGGAAGAAGTGGTGAGCATAGTACAATGAGGTAAAAGAGGTGTTGATTATAGTAAAGTTGCAAGTTGAAAGGGAGTTGGATGGCCAGGTCAGGAAAGGCAATGGTAGCTTTACAGGGGAGAAATAGAGAGGAGGAACGGAAGGATGCACGTGGCAAAGCTGAGCGATGTAGGCGAGAGATAACCGATGAATGAATACTTTTCTTGAGTGTTCATAAAGGAGGGAAAGAGTTTGGTGCAGTGGTCAGAGGGACCCACAACAGAGAAGGCAATACAGAGTACAAACATAGTAGGTAATACAGAGTACAAACATTGTAGGCAATACAGAGTACAAACATCGTAGGTAATACCGAGTACAAACATCGTAGGCAATACAGAATACAAACATCGTAGGTAATACAGAGTACAAACATCATAGGCAATACAGAGTACAAACATCGTAGGCAATACAGAGTACAAACATCGTAGGTAATACTGAGTACAACCATCGTAGGCAATACAGAGTACAAACATTATAGGCAATACCGAGTACAAACATCGTAGGTAATACAGAGTACAGAGTACAAATATCGTAGGCAATACAGAGTACAAACATCAAAGGCAATACAGAGTTCAAACATTGCAGGTAATACAGAGTAAAAACATCATAGGCAATACAGAGTACAAACATCATAGTAGGTAATACAGAGTACAAACATCATAGGCAACACAGAGTACAAACATCGTAGACAATACAAAGTACAAAAATCATAGGTAATACAGAGTACAATCATTGTAGGCAATACAGAGTACAAACATCGTAGGTAATACAGAGTACAAACATCATAGGCAATACAGAGTACAAACATCATAGGCAATACAGAGTACAAACATCGTAGGTAATACCAAGTACAACCATCGTAGGCAATACAGAGTACAAACATTGTAGGCAATACCGAGTACAAACATCGTAGATAATACAGAGTACAGAGTACAAATATCGTAGGCAATACAGAGTACAAACATCATAGTAGGTAATACAAAGTACAAACATCATAGGCAACACAGAGTACAAACATCGTAGGCAATACAGAGTACAGACATCGTAGGTAATACAGAGTACAAACATCGTAGGCAACACAGAGTACAAACATCATAGACAATACAAAGTACAAACATCGTAGGTAATACAGAGTACAAACATCGTAGGCAATACAGAGTACAAACATCGTAGGTAATACAGAGTACAAACATCGTAGGCAATACAGAGTACAAACATCGTAGGCAATACAGAGTACAGACACCGTAGGCAATACAGAGTACAAACATCGTAGGCAACACAGAGTACAAACATTGTAGACAATACAAAGTACAAAAATCGTAGGTAATACAGAGTACAAACATCGTAGGTAATACCGAGTACAACCATCGTAGGCAATACAGAGTACAAACATTATAGGCAATACCGAGTACAAACATCGTAGGTAATACAGAGTACAGAGTACAAATATCGTAGGCAATACAGAGTACAAACATCAAAGGCAATACAGAGTTCAAACATTGCAGGTAATACAGAGTAAAAACATCATAGGCAATACAGAGTACAAACATCGTAGTAGGTAATACAGAGTACAAACATCATAGGCAACACAGAGTACAAACATCGTAGACAATACAAAGTACAAAAATCATAGGTAATACAGAGTACAATCATTGTAGGCAATACAGAGTACAAACATCGTAGGTAATACAGAGTACAAACATCATAGGCAATACAGAGTACAAACATCGTAGGCAATACAGAGTACAAACATCGTAGATAATACAGAGTACAGAGTACAAATATCGTAGGCAATACAGAGTACAAACATCAAAGGCAATACAGAGTTCAAACATTGCAGGTAATACAGAGTAAAAACATCATAGGCAATACAGAGTACAAACATCGTAGTAGGTAATACAAAGTACAAACATCATAGGCAACACAGAGTACAAACATCGTAGGCAATACAGAGTACAGACATCGTAGGTAATACAGAGTACAAACATCGTAGGCAACACAGAGTACAAACATCATAGACAATACAAAGTACAAACATCGTAGGTAATACAGAGTACAAACATTGTAGACAATACAAAGTACAAAAATCGTAGGTAATACAGAGTACAAACATCGTAGGTAATACCGAGTACAACCACCGTAGGCAATACAGAGTACAAACATTATAGGCAATACCGATTACAAACATCGTAGGTAATACAGAGTACAGAGTACAAATATCGTAGGCAATACAGAGTACAAACATCAAAGGCAATACAGAGTTCAAACATTGCAGGTAATACAGAGTAAAAACATCATAGGCAATACAGAGTACAAACATCGTAGTAGGTAATACAAAGTACAAACATCATAGGCAACACAGAGTACAAACATCGTAGACAATACAAAGTACAAAAATCATAGGTAATACAGAGTACAATCATTGTAGGCAATACAGAGTACAAACATCGTAGGTAATACAGAGTACAAACATCGTAGGCAATACAGAGTACAGACATCGTAGGTAATACAGAGTACAAACATCGTAGGCAACACAGAGTACAAACATCATAGACAATACAAAGTACAAACATCGTAGGTAATACAGAGTACAGACATCGTAGGCAATACAGAGTACAAACATCGTAGGCAACACAGAGTACAAACATTGTAGACAATAAAAAGTACAAAAATCGTAGGTAATACAGAGTACAAACATCGTAGGCAGTATACAGAGTACAAACATCGTAGGTAATACAGAGTACAAACATCGTAGGCAATACAGAGTACAAACATCATAGGCAATACAGAGTACAAACATCGTAGACAATACAGAGTATAAACATCGTAGGTAATACAGAGTACAAACATCATAGGCAATACAGAGTACAAACATCTTAGGTAATACAGAGTACAAACATCGTAGGCAATACAGAGTACAAACATCGTAGGTAATACAGAGTACAAACATCGTAGGTAATACAGAGTACAAACATTGTAGGCAATACAGAGTACAAAGATCATAGGCAATACAGAGTACAAACATCGTAGTAGGTAATACAGAGGACAAACATTGTAGGCAATACAGAGTACAAACATCATAGGTAATACAGAGTACAAACATTGTAGGCAATACAGAGTACAAACATCGTAGGTAATACAGAGTACAAACATCGTAGGCAATACAGAGTACAAAGATCGTAGGCAATACAGAGTACAAACATCATAGGCAATACAGAGTACAAACATCGTAGGCAATACAGAGTACAAACATCATAGGTAATACAGAGTACAAACATCGTAGGCAATACAGAGTACAAACATCATAAGTAATACAGAGTACAAACATTGTAGTAGGTAATACAGAGGACAAACATCATAGGCAATGCAGAGTACAAACATCGTAGGTAATACAGAGTACAAACATCATTGGCAATACAGGGTACAAACATCGCAGGCAATACAGAGTACAAACATCATAGGTAATACAGAGTACAAACATCGTAGGCAATAAAAAGTACAAACATCGTAGGCAATACAGAGTACAAACATCGCAGGTAAAACAGAGTACAAACATCATAGGCAATACAGAGTACAAACATCGTAGGCAATACAGAGTACAAACATCGTAGGTAATACAGAGTATAAACATCGTAGGTAATACAGATTACAAACATCGTAGGTAATACAGAGAATAAACATCGTAGGTAATAGTACAAACATTGTACGCAATACAGAGTACAAACATCATAGGTAATACAGAGTACAAACATCGTATGCAATACAGAGTACAAACATCGTAGGTAATACAGAGTACAAACATCAAAGCAAAAGCAGAGGTGACAGAGAGTGAATTGACTCAACTTAGGAATGGTGAAGGACAATGATCAAATGGACTGCTTTCCATATGCCTCAGGAATCTTGGCTAGTGGATTGATAGATCCCCTGATGAGGAACTTCAGTAAATTTTATATATGATTATACTGTAAATAAATAAGCCTATTAGTCTAACTGTAGTATTAGGAAAGTTATGTAGGAAGTCTTGATGGAAATGCTAGTTGCTTTCTTAGGTGACATCAGTCTCATCCGTTTCGAGATTTGCAATTAACTCAGTTTAATAGCCTGAAGGAACTGCTTGTTAATCCTGCTTCGTTATTATTTATTTTTCTATTTTTTACATTTGTTAACTGGGTTAGTCTGTCTGGGTTCTTAGAAGCCCTTTTTCAGCAGAGACCCGAGGAGAAAAGCTCCCCCCCAAAAATAGTTTTAAGTAAACAAATAGGAAGAACAAAGATAAACACAGATCACATTTTAAGTATACATACTTCTGAAGTAATTACATAACATGCAATAAAGGAATATACAGAATGGATGGAAATACAATACATATATGGCAATTTTCACATAGTATGGCAAGAAACTAAGCAGAAATATGGTAAGACAAGAACTTTTGGCAGTATTATCCATTTTTCCACATTTTCTTGGTTTAAGACAAGAAAACAGACTAACTTGACTAGTAAGTGCTGTTAGATGTTGTCTGCCTGAACCTCAGTTACCTGCTCTCAAATGCAATACCAATACTTGCACTGCCGAGTGCCAACATGGCGAAAAAACCAAAAACATTGAAAATACAGAAGACCGAATATTGAACATTTCACTTTTCCTTTAAACTTGTTTTTTGCAGGGGGCAACCACCTGCACCCCCTGATGTGGGACCCAAGCCTCCCACATTCCCTGAAATTATATATACCAGCTCTAAGATTGACATACCTTAATGAAAAAGGAATATTCTGAGAAATGGCCATCTTAAACTTAGTATATGCAAGCCAGTTTTGTCTGCCATTCATTCTCCGCCTTTCTGGACTTATAGAAGTGGGTCTTGAGATTTCAAATTGTTATCCTGTTCACTTTAGCTCACAGATAACTGACTGGAAAGCTAGAGGGGTTGGGGTAGTCCCAAGTCTGGGTATCTGACTTGTTGCATGTTTGAAGGGTATGACACACAGGTTTTAATAAGGACAGAAACTAATGAATCACTGCAGAGGCCTGTCCTGAGTCCAGTATATTTCATTGTATCATATCTGAGATTTAAGAGAATGGACTTAGCCTTTTTGCTGACAACAACAGAAATGTAGGTGGAAAAGTAGAGGATGTGAAAAGAGTCAATGGAAGGGTTTTGAAAGAGTGGCCAATTAAGCAGAAAGGTCACAATTTTAGTGCAACTGAGTCACAACAATCCTGGTATGAAATATCAGCTGGAAGATTAGAACCAGTAGAGACAGAGCAGGAAGAAGATGGGGGGGGGGGGGGGTCTGAGCACAACTAAACTGGATAATAAGGAGCAAAGTAAAAGGCTGTGGCAATGAAAAACAAAGTGATGGATTGTGTCTTCAGGTGGACAGACTGCAGAAACAAAAAGGTACTGCTAATGTATTTACTCTAGAGTTCCATTCTAGGTACACCTTAAACACTGCACACATTTTGAGAGGCCATACAGGGAAGCAGATATCACATTAATGGAGGAAGGTTAGAGAAAAGTCACCAGAACATTGTGTAGGTTAGACGTAAATGTATGTTGCCACTGACTGCAGACCAGAGACAGAAAGGAAGGATGGGTGTATAAGATCATATCAGGGAGAAGTGAATTATTTGGAACAGGAAGGGCAGAGGGAGAAAGAGAGAGGACAGGAAGCAGATTGTATTGTGGCATGACAGTTCTTGCCCCCTTACCACTCAACACGCTATCCCAACTACACAACAATTTTCAGCAATTCCTTACTGTTATGCATGCATCTATCTGTCTCTTGCTTACTGTTATATATACACCTATCTGGTTTCTGCCCTTTGTAAAGCAGTAATTCTTTTACTGTGTATAGCATTAGCAGAGATATAAACTGCATATTTATTGGCTACTGAATTCTGTGCTTTAGTTGGCCTGTGTTGCATGGGGTGCGGTGTCATGGATCAGTCAAGCATGTTTCAAATCTGCAATTAGCTATTTTAAAATGTTATTTAACCATCATGTTTCTTGAACAGTGAGTAATGCTTTCAAAAATGTCATTCATAAAAGTAGAGTTTAAACTGTAAGGATTGATTCCTCTACTATATTCTCAGGAGTCCCTCCACTGAAGTTTTACAAAGGAGCTAAACTTTTTCAGGTCACTAATGATGTTTACCAGTCCCTCTAGAAATAACTAATAGTGCTTTAACTTTATCTTGGCATGCAGTCTTTGGGCTGATATAAACAGACTACTAAGTAACACTAATACTAAATTTATTTAGGCAGTACTTATCTTGTAATAATTTGAATCCATCTAGCACTGCATATGTAATGAAATATTTGTATGCTGGTACAGAATGCAGCTAAATTCTTAACAGGAGATAATGCTTATTAAAAGATGTTTATCATTCCTAAGTTCATAGGTAAGCACTAGGCTAGCTGCCCTTCATGCCATTTTAACCCTAGTCAATTTCCCTTTTTGTGCTCAAAATAACCCATCCCATTTGGTTACAGATTGGCCTAACCCATGCCATGGTTGATAATTATAAATAACCCCTAATGAGTCAAATAATTTTTGGTCACTTTTTTGGTCTCTCCTAAAGGACATAGGTTCATAGGTTCATAGGTAGGTACCAGGCTATCGGTCCGGGGACTATATAAACCTAGCCAAAAAAGTTCCCTTGCTTTTACCACCCAAGAAAGTTATTTTCCTGCACCCCTGTCTAGCAGAGCCACAGAAGTGATCCCCAGGTGAATTTCCTATTTCCCATCCAATTGTTGAGATTTTTCTTAAAGAGGGCTAATGAGGAGCTTTGCTTGACATGAATGGGTAGTCTGTTCCAGAGCATGGGAAGTCTCTGGACAGGAATCTATCCCTCCAGCATATTCTGTTTATTGTGGTGGCAAGGTTTAGGTCCCTGGAACATGTGGCTCGGAGGGATTGGGGTCTTTAAGTGTAGCATGTCCAACAGATCTGGGTTTGACATGGCTTTGTATGTTCGGCAGAGGTCGCCTCTGAAAAGGCGATAAGCAATGGAGTACAGCTGGAGTTTTTTTAGACGGAATGCATATGGCATCTATCTGAGGGCAGTAATCCTCTTAGTGAAGTATTTCTGTCGCCTTTCTAGTTGTTGTAGATGTCTTGCAAGGTACATGCCAAACGGGGCGTTGTACTCTATAATGGGTCTGATGAGGGATGAGTAGAGAGGAGCAATGACCTCTTTTTTTCTGAAGGTGAACCAATTTGTGATGAGGTGTGCCACGTAGAAGGATTTTCTGACTACTGTGGTGATGTGATTATCAAAGGAGAGACTACTGTCCACCTTCTTATCACACTTTCGGTGTTTAGTAGGCTACCGCCTATGTAGTAGTTCATGGGTACAGTGTTTTTCCCAAAGAGGATGACACTGCACTTCTTGGCATTGAGCTTGAGGCCATGTCTTTGACACCAAGCATCAATCTCAGTGAGGCCCTTTGTAGAATGTCCACATCATTATGTGATTCTATTATGGCACCTAGTCTGCAGTCATCTGTGAACTTTGTTAGCCAAAGACCTGCTGTATTAGCCTGAACCTCTGAGAAGAAGATGCCAAATAGGAGAGGACCCAGGACTGAGCCCTATGGTAGTCCACTTGTCACTGGTCTGAAGCTGGATTTGGAGTCAGCTACTTTCACTGTGTGGGTTCTATCAGTGAGCCAGTTGGCCACCTGTCTTGTGACATAGAGATTTATGCCCAGTCTAGAGAGTTTATCTATAAACCAGAGTGGGGGATGGTGTCAAAAGCCTTGGGGAGGTTAAGATAAGCTGTGTGCACCACCTTACCCTCACCCACGTCTCTGGTGACTGCTTCAAAGAAGTCAATCAGGTTTGGAGACATGACCTACCTTTTAGAAACCCAAACTGAGTGGGGTCCAGAGTTTGGAGGTTACCTATGTCCTTGTTTTTAAGCTCCAAGATATGTTTCATGGCCTTGCAGACCAGGTTCATCAGGCTAATGGGGTGATTACAGGAGCTTTGCATTCTTCCGGTATAGTGATGGGCCCTTTGGGGGGTGAGAGGGGGGGGGGGTGAAGTTTGCACTGAACCTATCTGCCAAGATGTTGGCAATATCAGTTGGTTCTGTATATCTAGTGCCATTGTGTTGTAGCTCAGAGCAGATCTGAGTGTCGCCATTGAGATTCTTGACATAGCTGTAGAATGCTTTGTGGTTGTCTTTAGAATCAGTGATGATTTTATTTTCGTAACTAGCTTTGGGGGATTTTATGAGGGATCTCAGCTTCTTACTGAGGCTGACCAGGGGAATTCCTGCAATCAGGGGATTTTACTCTTTTTTGCAACGGCTTCTTCCTTCTGTTGTAGAGTTTATTTATGGCAGGGGACCACCAGATTAGCTTCCTTTTTTTGGAGGATAGTGCCTTGGTTCTGTTGGGGATGGCACGATCCATGCACTCATGTATGAACTTATACAGTGCATTTGTATAGGATTCAGCAGTTATATCTCTATTTTCTATCTGTATGGGTGTTGTGAAGCTTGCCACTTCTGTCTTAAGAAGCATAAAGTTAGCTTTGGAGAAGTTCTTTATGGTGGTTTCCTTAATGGTGGGTGGGGGTGGGATATTGATGTCTAGGGTGATTAGCTTGTGGTCAGATCTGACCAGAGAGGAGTTGACCTCTGGCATGGAACATCGGTTGCCCATATTGGTAATGATCAGGTCCAGAATATTGCTGCACCTGGTGGGGGTATGGACAAGTTGATCCAGGGCATTGGAATTTATGAATTCTAGAAAGCATTGAGCAAATGAGTTAGTACATGAGTAGTTTTCCCAGTTGATGGTGGGGTAGTTGAAATCATCCATTATTAGGGTATTGGGCTGTACCTTAATATTACCCAGTATATCAAGAAACGTGGAGTGGGCATCCTGGAGCATGGCGGGGGATCTGTAACAAGCTACAACCTGGATTGCAGTCTTGCCCAGTCTTAGTTGCACTTGGATAATTTCAGATGCATTATGTAGAGCAACTAACCTGGAGGTGTGGATATCCTTAATGAATATGGACACACCTTCTTCTTTAGTATTTCAGTCCAGGTTAGGTGGCCAAAAGGTGTGGTATGAGTTATAGCCTGGTAATGCAGGGGTGCTCTCTGGAGCCTTGAACCAAGTCTCTGTCACTGCACAGATGTCAATGTTCTCCATTTTAAGGAGTGCCTCAAGTGAGTACATTTTGAGGTTTAGACTTCTAGCATTGAGTAGCATTACTCTCAGATTTTGCTTGCTTATACCTGCTATAGTGGTGAGTTTGTCATTTGAACCTTGCCTAAAAAGGCACTATTGGTGTGGCAAGAGCCTTAGCCAGTATCCAGAATCCCAGGGGTGACAGGTGCAGGCCATCTCTGGCAAAGAATCATGGTCTGTCGATCATGCCATCCCAGACAGGCAGACACTGGATCCCCTTAGAATGACACCGGGAGCTTAGCCAATTGTTGGTCAATCATTTTGTCCTTGTATTGTGATATCATTCTGGGTGATGGCAGGATGATATTCAGGGATAGAGTCATACCTGCCAGGGCTACATGATCCGAGAGCTCCTCCATTTCTCTTTTCATGTAGTTCAGGGAGTTACAGCTCAGGTCATTCACACCAACATGGACAATGACAGAATCATATTTGTACTTGTTGTGAAGTGACCTGAGTGCTTGCATTATGCGGCAGATCCTGGCACCCGACAGGCAGCTGGCAGTAACTATCTCCTTGTTTAGCCTGGTGAGTGGGACATCAGTGTGCCTGACTATAGAGTTACCTATGACTAGTGTGCTGGGGATTTTGTTTTGCTTTATGGGCTGAGGTTGAGTGGCACACTGATTTTGTGGGCTATGTGTCATTTGGGTAGTGTTGGGGGATGGTGGTTGCTTGCTTTTCATCTTTGGACGTTTCTGTTGTTTGGGCAGATTTTTATTGAGAGCCTCAGTGAATGTAGGTGTGTGTTTTGTGTTGCTATGTGTGTGTTTTGTTGGTGTAGGTTTTGAGGGACTATGTTATGAGTGCGGTGTGGTGCAGGTGTTTACCTTCTCCTCTTGACTGTCTAGTCCAGTCTTGGGTAAAGAGAGCTTTGCTTCCAGTTTGGCTATATAAGTGCATCTCTCACAGGTTGTAGTGTTGATGGTAGGAGGAGAGGGTTGTCAGTGTACATGAAGCAATTGCTACATTGTCCCAAGATGCCCAGGTTCATCAGATGGACAGGGTAAAATACCGGGAGCTGACCCTTAGACATGCCTGGATAGGTGCTTATTAATTTAAGTACTAAAAACTGTTTTCCTTCTAACAAGTGAGGAAAGTTGAGTGCTGGAGTAATTTGTAGATTATTTAGTGCTTGCAATGAGTTTTGAACAAGTGCTGAGCACAAGGAAATAGTTTTGAGTGTTAAAACTAGAAAACTGGCTAGTTCTAAGGAAAAATTAGAAGAGCAGACTTTCTGGCACCGGGAATAGTTTAACCCTAGTTAAACAGTGCTGTGCGATGCGCAAAACCATGCAAACATGGGTTTTTAAACAGAAAGATGAAAGGGAGGGAAATAGCCCAAAATGGCCAGTAAAACTACAGATTCTGAGCTGAAACCACTCCTCCAGTGACAGATGGGCTGCTCAAAGCTCACCACTCTCACTAATGAACAGAGAAGCTTCCTTCTATCTTAGTAAGGTCTGGGCAACACAGAAACTACAAAACAGCCCAGAATTCAGCAAAATCTGAAAAACGGATTCTACTAGTTATAGAAAGGCAGGAAACAAGTAGAGAGATAGGATTTTTTTGGTTGTTTTTTTTTTCAAAAATTAAAACAGATACAGTAAAACAAACAAATTCAAAGCAGAAAAATAGCTATTGCACTTGAGTGTGTAGTCCTCAACAGTTCAACAGTTAAAAAACACTTAAAAACAATCAATTAAAATGCAAACTGTATCAGAATTCAAAAAACAGTTAAAATAACTTGCAAAGTTAATATAAAATACTCAGAATAATGCGGCTAGTGAAAATAAGCAATAAAAAGCAAAACAGAGGTACTTAATCCACTCAAAGTCTCCCTATTCTCTCTCCGCTGCTGTAGAACTCTGCAGGACACCCAGGCAAGATCTTGCTGAGGTAATACAAGTGCAAAAACTGCGCAAACATGTTTTTTTAAACAGAAAGATGAACAGGAGAGAAATAGCCCAAAATGTCCAATAAAACTACAGATTCTGAGCTGAAACCACTCCTCCAGCAACAGATAGGCTGCTCAAAGCTCACCTCCATTACTGATGAACAGAGAAGCTTCCTTCTATCTTAGTAAGTTCTGGGCAACACAGAAACTACAAAACAGCCCAGAATTCAGCAAAATCTGAAAACCAGACTCTACTGGTTATAGAAAGGCAGGAAATGAGTAGAGAGATTGGATTTTTTGTTTTTTTTTTTTCAAAACTTAAAACAGATACAGTAAAACAAACACATTTAAAGCAGAAAAATTGCTATTGCACTTGAGTGTGTAGCCCTCAACAATTGAAAAGCACTTAAAAATGATCAGTTAAAGTGCAAACAGTATCAGAATTCAACAAAACTGTTCAAATAAGTTGCAAAGTTAATAAAAAATGTTTGGAATAATGCAGCTAGTGAAAATAAGCAATAAAAAGCAAAACAGAGGTACTTAATCCACTCAAAGTCTTCCTTTTCTCTCTCCGCTGCTGTAGAGCTCTGCAGAACACTCAGGCAGGATCTCGCTGAGGTAATACAAGTGCAAAAAAAGTGCAAACATGGGTTTTTAAACAGAAAGATGAAAGGGAGAGAAATAGCCCAAAATGGCCAATAAAACTACAGATTCTGAGCTGAAACCACTTCTCCAACGACAGATAGGCTGCTCAAAGCTCACCTCTCTCACTGATGAACAGAGAAGCTTCCTTCTGTCTTAGTAAGGTCTGGGCAACACAGAAACTACAAAACAGCCCAGACTTCAGCAAAATCTGAAAACTGGACTCTACTGGTTATAGAAAGGTGGGAAACGAGTAGAGAAATAGGATTTTTTTTTTCAAAAATTAAAAAAGATACAGTAAAACAAACACTTTTAAAGCAGAAAAATGG